>NC_035434.2:100180918-100480918 GCF_002127325.2 Helianthus annuus
ACTGCTGCGGATCATCTCTCGCGCTATAGAAGACCCAGCTTTGGAGACAACCAGGGACGAGCAAATCAACGAAAAATTCCACAGAGTCCCTGGAAATGATGGAAAGCAGACAAGAACCATCGTATGCCGACTACGCTAATTTCTTAGCCAGCGGATAGTCACCAGAGGATGGCCACATCATCAAAGAAAAAAATTCTTTGCTGATGTAAAGCATTACTTTTGGGAAGACCCCTATCTTTTCAAAATGTGTGCCGACCAACTCATCCGAAGGTGTGTCCATGGTATGAAGCACGAAGAATACTCCGTCATTGTCATGAAGGTCCATACGGAGGACATCATGGTGCCGCAAGTACCGCAAGAAAGGTATTTGATTCGGGATTTTACTGGCCAACCATTTACAAGGATGCACAAAACCTTGTAAAGACATGTGATGCCTGCCAAAGATCAGGTAATATTTCTTCCAAAAACGAAATGCCTCAAAATGGCATTCTCGTTTGTGAAATCTTTGATGTGTGGGGACTCGATTTCATGGGACCCTTCCCACCTTCAAAGGGAAACAAATATATACTTGTGGCAGTCGATTACTTGTCTAAATGGGCCGAGGCCGAGGCTCTTCAACAAATGATGGAAGAGTAGTGGTTAAATTCCTGAAAAAGTTGTTCTCTCGTTTCGGGACACCAAAGGCATTAATAAGTGATAGAGGTACCCATTTTTGCAATCATCAACTCGAAAAAATATTAACAAGGTATGGGGTCTATCACCGGGTCTCAACAGCATATCATCCTCAAACAAATGGGCAAGCCGAAGTGACTAATCGAGGTTTAAAAAGAATACTTGAAAAAACCGTAGGAATAAATAAAAAAGAATGGGCCGACAAACTAGACGACGCTTTATGGGCTTTTCGAACCGCTTATAAAACCACTATAGGCACAACCCCATATAAACTCGTCTATGGAAAAAGTTGTCACTTGCCAGTAGAAATCGCTCACAAAGCCTACTGGGCAATAAAAAACGTAAACTTAGACTTAGAAGTTGCCGGTAAAAATCGATTTTGTCAAATAAACGAATTAGAAGAACTTAGGAATTATGCATATTCTAACTCCGAAATTTATAAAGAAAGAATGAAAAATTTGCATGATAAATATATTAAATCTAATGAATTTCGGGTTGGAGACCAAGTTCTATTGTTTAATTCGCGACTTCGATTGTTCCCTGGTAAGTTAAAGTCTAGGTGGTCGGGACCTTTTTCAGTCACCCATGTTTTTCCACACGGTGCAGTAGAAATTAAAACTCGAAATGGGACACCATTTAAAGTCAATGGCCAACGGCTGAAACTCTACAGAGGATCCATTGAGGATGAGGAAGAGGAAATCGCACTTCAAACGGTCAACGAATAAACTCATACCCAACATGTTACAGGTAAGTATACGTTCAAAACCGGTAAAATCATCTAACCATTTTTCGGAAATAAGGGGCATGCACACGAACACATAAAAAAAAAAAAAAAAAAAAAAAAAAAAATTCAAAAACTTCACCCGGCACGGGGCCGTGTCCGCTGGACACGGGGCCGTGTCGAGGCGACTGTCGGGATAAAACCCTCTTTTTTCTATCAGTTACACCATTCGACACGCCCCGTTTCGCCGAAAACTCTCTGGTTAGAGGCGATTTTCTGCAGATTTCGAACGTCACCACCAAACCTAACAACGTTAAGGTATGATTCTATCCTTCTTAGTAGTTAGATTAGTTACTTGCATGTAGTTAAAACATCAAAAATTGGGGGAAATCTAGGGTTCTTCATGTTCATCCGGATCGAACTCAAAATTTTTGATGAAAATTGTTAGTAGTAGTTTAGAGTAGAGTAGTAGGAAGTAAATAGACATGTATTGTTGATAGATTTGTCCGATTTCCAACTAAAAACACAAACCCTTGTTCTTGAACCGAAAAACACAAAATTGAAAGGGTAAATGGTTTGATTTTGGAAAAATGACACTTAGGGTTTCATTTTCGGGGGAAACCGCTGCTACTAGGCTTAAAATTTTCAGGTTTTCGAAACCGGGACGAAAAAATGAAAATTAGGTGTTACAGACGCCTGGACACGGGGCCGTGTTCGCTGAACACGGGGCCGTGTCCAGCCCACTGTTTGCAGTTTTTCAACCTGAATTTCCATGTTTCGCACTAACTTTTGCTGTATTCTTTTCAGATGTCTAAATTCACACGGTTTAATGCCAGCGAACTTGACGCCAGGGCTCGCTACGAGGTCCTACAAACAAGGCCCGAAGAGTATCCAAGGCGGGCATGTACTGATCTGCTGACAATGGTAAACCAACTGGACCGCTTCAACAACATAGTGACAGGTCCACTGCACGTCGCATTGACTGCCCGACTTCGGTCGGTCCATCAATGCACAATGGAGTTCTATAGCACGTTCGTCTTTAACTCGAGATGCGAACCGTTTGATCACGAGGCGGTCGAATTTCGATGTGGAGGTACGACCTATAGAACCTCCATGGCGCAGTTCGGATCAATCATTGGGCTGTACAAAGATGAAGAAGCGGGGAATGAAGAGAATACCGGGGGATTGCGAGACTTGGACGCAACTGAACGCCAAGCCGCATGGGCTCAAATCGGTGAAGGGATCTACAACCCAAGCAGCACAAAGAGCACCAAACTGAGGGACCCGTTATACCGCTACATCCACAGGCTCCTATCATACTCGCTGAACCAATGCCACAACAGTAGTGGCGTTGTTGGGTTGAAAGATTTGGTTGTCCTTCACTGCATCCACAACCAGAAGCCTCTAGATGTTCCGTACCTCCTACTGCGAAACATGCACCTAAACCGCCTTGCCTCTGCTCCTACACCAATCTTCTTCGGAGGATGGGTGTACCGTCTCTTCAAGCACTTCACGAATATCCCAAGGTCCTTCGAAAGGAGTCCATGGTCGGGACGGGTCGATTATCACATTTGCCGATCCATGAACTTGCTTTATGAAGCGGAGGACGGGACGGTGAGCTTTCAGAGAACGCAAGGCTATGCATGGAACCCGCAGGAGGCTCTAGTTCTTCATGCACCACATCCCCATTTTCAGTATCCACCCCAAGGCGATGCGGGCCAATCCTCCTCTCAAGGAGGTGGTTTTCCTAACTTTCAAAGTTTACATGATCTTTTGCAGGAAAACCTCATGTGCTCAAGGAACACCTACAACCTCGCCAACAACACACACCACCGGGTTGGAGCTATCGAACGCAACATTAACGATATACAAGATGATATCGGTAGCATCCGGGAGTACATGGCGAGGCAAGGGGGTGGAGGTGATGGTAGTGATGAAGACATGGAGTAGGAGGCTTGGAGGAACAAGGGGCTAGCTGGTAATGAGCCCACAGGTTTGATTGCCCTTCTTATCTATCCAACAATTCATGGCCTGCGTGCCATTTGTCGAACAATTTACTTTCCCGAACTATTTTTTATCTTTATTTTGTTTTTACTTTATGTTTGGATAATATTTGACAATGGTAAGATTAGGATGGTTTGTGCTTGGTTGGATGGTATTGAATGATTGAACAGGTGCAATGCAAGGGTTAGAGTGCTAAACATTAGCACTTGCAGCCCTAGGATGAAGAAACCGGGGGAAAAACCTATTTTTGTGGCTAACAGACTGTCCACACGGGGACGTGTCCAGCCGACACGCCCCCGTGCCCATCTCCCAGTTCTGCTGTTTGGCTACTGACCTGCAGATTTTTGCCGGACACGTGGCCGTGTTCACCCAACACGCCCCCGTGTCCACCCTCTGTAAGTTTTTCGTTACTGGCAGTTCACCACGGGGCCGTGTCCAATGGACACGGGGCCGTGTCCAGAGCGCCAGTAACACAAATCTTTGTTTTTAAACACACTTTTACATATTCTAATCAACCAAAAACTTTATTTTTGGACACATTGAGGACAATGTGTAATTTAAGTGTGGGGGGAATGCTAAAACCTTGAAATTTTGCAAAATCCTAAAACAAGCCTTACACAAAACTCTATTGGAACCGCTAAACACCCCAAATTTTTTCAAAAACTTTTTCATTTTTTTTATTTACTTGTCTTAGTTTAAGTTGGGAATAACAAGTTATAAAAGGGTTATATTTTTTTTTATTTTACAACCGATAGCGTCGTGATAAAAAGAACTAACATAAGAAAATTATGAAACGGTATAACAAGTCTAGTTAAAAATTCGATTATATATGCTTGGTCACATTAAAAACCCATTCCCACAAAAGTGAGTTTTGAGCCTTTATTGAGCATAAAAATATACATATTTAGATTAAATGCTCATTTTTCGTTTCTTGTGTGAATAGCCGCTCGGTCTTTACAAATCTAGAACTTGCCACGACGATACATTCCCGATCCTTACCAACTTAAACCCAAGTAAGTAAATGATGGAGGCATTAGGACTAACTATTTTTCTTTCAAAACCATTATTTTTCATTTTTTTTACCTACCCAAAATCCCCCTAGAAAAACCCCTTTGAGCCTAAACCTTTCATTTCATTACCCCCAAAACAATTTTTTTTACCCACCAAAAACCTTTTTCATTTTTTCACCCTTATTTTAGTAACAAGCTCGGTTTTTCATAAACATACCCTTTACGTGACGAAAAAAAAAAAAATGAATAATGAAGTCAAAAACAAACAAAAGCTACAAAAGCTTGTTTGGAGAAATACTTCAAAAATAAATGTCACTAAAAATAAGGTATTTTATGAAAACCGACACTTGTTACGATTTTCGCCCTTTTTACTAACCACTAACCAACTACCCACCTTTAAACCCAAGCCTTCACCCCAAAAGTCCTCTTGATATTTACAAAGGTAAAAAGTTAAAAAGGAGGAGGATTGATCGCTTGGCAAGCCTATGGAAAACGTAAGTCCGTGCCGCTCTCGAGCGATTCACTTAAATATACACCTTCGGCCGAGTGATTGAGTGATCTCCCGGGAGGTATGTGAACTTGTATATAAATGGAATTTTAAAAAGGCATGTTATGCCCAAATAAGTAGTTTATCTTATGAAAAGTTCAAAATAAATCATGACGAATAGGATTGTAAATAAAATAAAAATAAAACCTATACAAACCTTGGATTCCCGACACTCTAGGACAAGCTAAAAAAAAAAAAAAAAAAAAAAAAAAAAAACTTCTCTTCTACCTATTCCATTTGGGAGTGTAAGCCACATTAAAAGAGTTTTGCTTGAGGACAAGCAAAAGTTCAAGTGTGGGGGTATTTGATGTGTGTAAAATGCAACATATAAAACACATCAATTAAGGCATAAAACTAACCCTTTTTAAGTACTAATGTTGGAAAAAGAGTGTTTTTGTCTTCCTTTTGTATTTTCAGGATGAAATGAGCTCAAAATCACAAAAGAAGCAAAAAGACCCCTAATTCTACCATAAATACAAGAAAAGGAACAAAAGTGGACTGCCCGGACCCTCAACGGCACCTCCCAAGACAAAGAGAAGAAAACAGAGTCTGAACACGCCCCGTGTCCAGCGAACACGGGGGCGTGCCCAGGAAGCAGCAGATAAGACAAACCAGTAGAAGCTTCTATTGCTGGGCACGGGGCCGTGTCCAGCGAGCACGGGGGCGTGTCGAAAGTACAGCAGGCGTATTAATTGTAATTCGCAATTACAATTAATGAAGAGAGAGAGTGTCAGACGGGCACGGGGCCGTGTCCAGCCTTCTGTCCAGCCTATAAATAGAGGAGCTTGGTTTCATTCTCTCTCATCCCTTGGCACACCACCTCTCTCACACCTCATCCACCACCCACCACCACCATAACACCATCATCCACCACCATCATCCATTGTCCATCGTAGAGTGTGTGAGTCGTCTCGGGATCCAAGATTGATCGTAAGAGTTCTTGACAATCAAGGCCATGTTTGCCTAAGTCTCTTACATCACTTGGTGAAGACAAGTGTTTAGTATAATACTTTTTATTTTTAATCTTTTGCACTTTTTATTTGGTTTTGTATTAATGACTTTAATAACTAGTTACTTATGTTGAAGGTGATCTTTCCTTATCGTTTGTCCATGGTGTCTTGGCATTATTTTACTGTCTATATAAAATAAAAGATTTTCACCATTCATATCTCCACGGTCTATATGGAGGTATGTTGGCTACCTGGTCGGGGGTTAAGGGAACGGTTTGGTAAGGGTCTTGCCCTTGTTCAGCGTTTAGAGGTCCTGCTTGGGACCTGGGTCAAATTTAGTAGGATCTCCTTCAATGCCCATAGGTATTGGATGGCGGGGATCCAAACTCTTTGACCCCCTCATAAGTTAACTACTATTAATACTATAACCCGGCTATTTAGGACTGTATCCCTGCTGACTCAGACTACTTAGCCGAGGGTAACGTCACCGCCAAAAGCGGGGCCTACCACAATTTGCATTAATAACTTAATTCATTATCTTTCAATAATCCGACCCTTTAGGATTGTATCCTTGCTGACTCAAACTACTGGGTTGAGGGTAACGTCGCCTTCAAAAGAGGGGCCTACTACAATAACTAAGATAATCTCTTAAACAAGTGCAAAAGTGCGAAAATAATCAAAGGTTATACTAATACACGTGTCGGATCCAAGTGATTCATCTTGTCTATCTGTTTTTATTTTATTTTATTTTTCAGCATTTAGTTAGTTTTTATTTTTCTTAGTTTAAAACATTTTTCTAACTTTTTGATTTGGTTAGACGTTGAGGATAAACCGGTATTAAAAGCTCTTGTGTCCTTGGACGACCTCGGTATCTTACCAACACTATACTACGTCCACGATGGGTGCACTTGCCCATATGTGTGTTTAGTGTTAGTGAATATCGTGTTTTATAAATTTAAAACTTGGTTAAAAGTGTAAAAAGGGCTTAAATATACATCTAAATTATATACACACCGACACGCATCATGTACGCAAGGCTACATGGTAGAGCTCTGATTGCACGGATGATTGACCTAGATGCGCTCAAGAACATGAATTTAATACTGAATGATATCTCCCAGTTTGTAGGAAAAGTTCAATATCTGGGGGGGGGGGACTCTCGGTGATAATAACATTCGAAAGCAAGGAGGCGGCAGAGATAGTTTTACAAGCGGCAAAGGAGGTGCTGGGAAGGTTCTCGTCGGTGTCACTTTGGGAGGGTCAGACGTTGATTTATGAACGGTTGGCATGGCTAAAGGTACAAGGCATCCCCATACATTTATTAAATGATGAAGTCATTACACTGGTGGGTGGTGCAGTTGGGAAGGTGGTCTTTAGAGCTCCTCAGTCGAAAAGTGACAGTGATTTATGGTATGATTACATTGGGGTGATGGTCACAGTGGGTCGTCGGGTGTCAAAAGAGGTTCTTTTACAGTGGCATGGTAGAAGATATAGAATATGGGTCACAGAAGAAAATGGTGACTGGGTTCCCAAACTGATTGAAGATGCTCGAGAAAAGGTAGACCAGGGGGCTAATGATGCAGATCATGAAAGGAAAGATGATGATATAGAGGAGATGGTGGTACCGGAAAACAATGAGGCAGCCGGGGATGATGATAATGGTGTTACGGTGAGTAAACATGGTACAGAAGGGGAGGACATATCGGAGACTTTGGCCGGAGAAGATGAGACAACCCGGCCGGTGGTGGAAAAATCTGTTACCGATAATTATGGGATTGCCTTGAATGATACGGTGGAAACTTCCAAAAATATTGGAAAGGTTAAGGAATTTTTAATGATGATGCATTTATTTCCGGAACAGATTTTGACTTTGAAAAAGGTTGGTGTGGGTCCAGCGCTAATGAGGAGATCATGCAACATATCAATAAACGTAAAAAGAAACAAGGGAGTGGTGATTTGGGCCGGCCCAATCCGGCCTACTCAAGTAGCATAGAAAAAAACAAGGTAGGGAAAAAGGCTAAGGCCCAGATTGAATTAAATGAATGTCAAAATGATATTAGTTCGGATAATAGTTCTGAAGCGGTGGAATTTTCCACAATAAAGCAGAATATGATAGGGGACGGTGGGTGTGATACTCCAATGGAAGCGACGAGGCGGAAGTCACACTTCACACCGGTCACAGTGGGGAGTCACCCGGTAAGTCACATGTCACCCGGAAGCTAGGTTCTTGAGAAACAAAACATGGAGGTGGATGAGACCATACAATTGGGAAGTCTGCTGGGAGCTCAATTATCACAACATCAGTCATTGGTTCAGGAAACGGTTCACTCTCAAGGGGTACAGGTAGTGATTAAATGAATATTATGTCTATTAACATAAGAGGTATGGGTTTTCCTAGTAAACAGGGATGGGTTCGTGGGTTACGAAAGAAGCATGGTGTGGATTTTCTTGTTATGCAGGAAACGAAAATTGAGGGTATTTCAAGGAATGGGACTTGTAATGTCTAGGGGGTGGGGGTCTTGATTTCGATTCAGTTGATTCTCTTGGCAGATTAGGTGGCTTGGTAAATGTTTGGAATACAAAAGTGTTCAAAAAGATGTCAGTAATCCAGAATCAGAATTTTTTAGTCACGACAGGAAATTTAGTGGCGGATGGGTCGGTGTTATCTGTCATTAATGTGTATGCTCCTCAGAGAGCAAGTGCGAAAAAAAGATTATGGGAGGAGTTATAAGGGGTTATGAGAGGATGTTCTCGTATGTTTATTCTGGCCGGGGATTTTAATGTTGTTCGATATCCGGAGGAGCGGAGGAATTCAGTTTTTAACTCTGGAATTGCTGTTGATTTTAACCTGTTTATAAATGATATGGGGTTGCAGGAATACTTTATGCGTGGTTTTAAATTTACTTATCTTACTGGGAAGGGGAGGGGGCATAAGCTCAGTAAGATTGACCGTGTTCTGATTTGTCAATCGTTTTTTAATAAGTGGCCTTCAGCTTGTTTAAGGGCTTTACCGAGGGAGTTTTCTAATCACTGTCCGTTATTGTTATTGTTGACTGTGGTAGATACGAATTTTGGTCCTCAAACCATTTAGGTGGTTCAATTCATGGTTGAGCAGGGAGGATTGTGAGGGAGTGGTGATAAAGGCTTTGGAGGAATGTGTTTTTGAGGGTAACCCGGATACGATTATTAATTCTAAATATCGGTATCTTCGGGACGCTCATAAAAAGTGGTGGAAGGATGTTTTGAAGAAAGAAGGGGATAAGCTGGGAGGTATAAAAGAGGAGGTACAAAAAATAGAGCAGATTTTGGAGACAAGGGAGTTAGAAAAGGAAGAGCTTTGGGTTTTAGAAGAATGTTAAAAAGGGATTGATCACTTAAATTATTGTCACAACAGGTACCTAAAGCAAAAATCGAGGGTGAGATGGGCAGTGGATGGGGATGAGAATTCAGCTTTTTTTCGTGGGGTTATCAATGGCAGGAAGGCGTCAAATAATATTCCAGGTTTGTTGATTGATGGTCATTGGGTCTCAAAACCTTCTCTCGTTATAAAGGAGGTGTTGAGATTCTTCCGTAATCATTTTGCTGATACACGTCAGAGTAGACCTGAGCTATTTTGTGACAATATGAAGAAGCTTCATGAAAATGATGGTGAGAAACTGTGTGCCAATTTCTCTAGGGAGGAGGTTCGAGATGCTGTTTTTTAATGTGGTTCGGATAGAGCTCCAGGACCGGATGGGTTTAATTTTCGGTTTATTAAATTCTTTTGGAGCTTCTTTAAGGATAACTTTGTAAGTCTTCTTCAATATTTTTTTGTCGGGGGTGATCAGTAGAGGGTGTAGCTCGTCGTTTATTACTTTGATTCCGAAGATTAAAACTCCAGTGGGTCTAAAAGATTATAAACCCATTAATCTGATTGGTGTCATTAGTAAGGTGATCTCCATGGTGTTAGCTTCGAGAATAAAGTTAGTTTTGGGCTCAGTAATTTCAGTTACTGAAACTGCGTTTCTTAAAGGGCGTTTTATTCTGGATGGTCCTCTCATGATAAACGAGATGATTGGGTGGGCTAAGAAGATAGGTATGCGGGCGTTTATGTTAAAAATCGACTTCAAGAAAGCCTATGATAATGTAAATTGGGGGTTTTCTGTTGTCTATAATGGAGCAAATGGGCTTTCCTAGTCGATGGTGTTTGTGGGTTAAGGGGATATTGGTGTCGGCTAGATCGGCGATTCTAGTTAATGGGTCTCCAACTTTTGAATTTCAGTGTGAGAAAGGGGCACGTCAAGGGGATCCCCTATCTCCTTTTCTATTTCTTATTGTGTTATGGAAGCACTCCATTGTATGCTGGATAAAGTGGTTGAGATGGGAGAATTGGAGGGGCTTCGGTTTGGTAATGGTGAGAAACCTATATCCCATTTATTTTATGCCAATGATGCACTTCTTATGGGATTTTGGACGAAAGACAATGTTGAGAAGGTGGCAAGAATTCTTCGGGTGTTTCATATTTGCTTGGGTTTGAAAATTAATACTCATAAATCTCATTTGTTTGGTATTGGGGTTCATGAAGGGGAGGTTGATAGTATGACGAATGTTCTTTGGTGTCAGGTGGGGAGTGTACCCTTTGATTATTTGGGGATCCGGGTTGGAGCTAATATGAATAGGGTGTCTCATTGGATCACGGTTATAGAATCGGTTCAAAATAGGTTGTCATTGTGGAAGGCAAAAACTCTCTCTATAGGAGGTAGGCTAACATTAATTAAATCGGTGTTGTCTAGCCTTCCTATTTATTATCTGTCTTTATACAAGGCACCGATAAAAATTTTAGAGAAACTTGAAAGATTAATGAAGAATTTTCTTTGGAGTGGATCAAATGATGTGAAAAAAGTTCATTGGGTGGTGTGGGAGGTGGTGACCACACCAAAAAAAAGATGGGGGTTAGGAATTGAAAAACTGGCGGATGTTAATTTGGCCTTAATAGCCAAGTGGGGATGGCGTTTCACAATAGAAAAGGATGCTCTCTAGCGTAGAGTAGTGGAGTACATTCATGGTGGTAGAGGATTGTGGTCTTTCCTTCCAATTAAGAGGGCTCTCACGGGATGTTGGAAGTCGATTGCAAGCTGGCTAGAGAAGTGCATCATTCAAGATAAGAAGTTAAAGCAGCTTATTCGATGTTCAGTGGAAAAGGGTGAGAGAGTTCGATTTTAGAATGATATTTTATTCGGTTCGGTTGACTTAAAGTCTCGATGGCCAGGTTTGTATAGGTTAGAAAAGAATAAGTTGTGCACAGTGGCAGAAAGATTTAAAGAAGATAGTGGCGACTGGTCGTTTTCTGTGGAGTGGCAGAGGGGCTTCTTGGCGGTGGAGGAGATATCGGAACACCAAGACTTAACTGTTATGTTACAAGGATTCTCGATCTCCAATGTGGAAGACAAGTGGTAATGGGATATTGACACAAGTGCCGTTTTTTTTTCTCGGTGGCCTGCTTTAAAGATCTTTTACAAAAAGATAGGGGTGGTACTCGAGATCATAGCATGAAGTGGGAAGGTTGGGTTCCAATAAAAGTTAACATGGTTTCTTGGAGGGCCGAGTTTCATAGACTTCCCACCCGGGGGGCTCTTACAAAAAGAAGAATAAATATAGTTGATGTCTCATGTCCTCTTTGTGAGACCGGGAATGAAGAAGTCAACCATCTTTTTATGGGATGCAGATTCTCGTATGGCGTGTGGAGCTTCATTTGTAAGTGGTGCAATTTGGATCCTTTTTTTGCATATGATGTTGAAGATTTAATGCGACTATATAGGAATGTCCATGGTGGTAAGTGGAGAAAAAGATTATTAGAGGCATTGTCATGGTTACGATTTGGGTTTTGTGGAAGACACAGAATGCTAAGGTTTTTCAACATACATCAAGGCAAGTTAGAGAGGTTGTAGCAGAGGTAGGTGAAATCTATTTCGTTCTTATGGTTAAAACATACATCGAAATTTAAATGTATTGTTTGTAATGATTGAGTCAAGGACCCCTTGTATATGTGTAATGTGTTTAATGAAAGTTACTGTTAAAAAAAAGGTAATTATTGTAAACTACTTATAATTTTTTTTAACTCTTGCCTAACCGCTTTTCTCCGCCAGTACTAAAAATTACTAGATTCGCGAATGATCAAGTGGTCCATTTATCAGACGAATCAGACTAGATTAAAAAATCGGTCGATGTCAAAATTAATTTAATAAATTTAAAATATGAAAGTGCAGCTTAAATTAGACTCGCAAGAAAAAAAAGAAGACATGTTCATATATATGTTTTTACCCTTTTCTAACTATATAAATGTTAGTTTTAATATATATAAAAATATCTTATCGCAATGTATAGCAATCAATAATAAATATAGAATTATAGAATTAATAAAATATGATAGATTATATGTGAATATTTTTATATATTTTAGTTACATGATAGATTTTATTATGACATGTATATATATATATATTTTTTAACGGCAAATTTCTTTACTTCGGTTGTATATGAGATTTGAACACAAGACCTTCCCCTCGTAAGGTGTTTAAAGACTTTGTCTTTACCAACGGACCACCACCCCGTTGGTAATATATTTATATACTTTAGTTACCTATTTAACTATAACAACTTGATACCTGAACTGATTGAAACATTTAACCTTTAATCATGAGTTCACAGCTAACATGAAATCTGGTTTAGTTTAAGGGTAGAAGATAAACAAGCTAAAACAACACATGTAACACATGAAGATTTAGTTAACAAAAACAAAAATTCGTTTTATTCCGATCATTTCAAAATTGCATCATATCAAAATTTTGAGCCCTCAAGCATGGTTGGTTGTGGCAGCGGTGCGCCACCACAATAACCTCGAAGAATATCACCTTCCTCGGAAGTGATACCAAGAGAAGTAAGCATCGAGGGCCAACACCCAAGTGTTATAACACGAATGGCTCTACAACAATCCGTCGACAAGTAACTATCTCGATTAAAAAAGAAAAGTACGATCTCATTCGTGCATGATTTTAACTCAAATAATGCATTCCAACAGTCCATTAGCTCGCCGCTGTTTTCTCCTTGAAGCCGAACAATGAGGCCCTTATCGGGCTTGTTCATGTGCACTTTCCCAGCCATTGAACTAACTTGGAATGTAACAAGGCATGATAGTAAAAGTAGAGTGATGGGAAGAACCCTAATTGCAGCCATGGGTTAGGTTAAGGAAGCAATTGTAAAA
Source organism: Helianthus annuus (assembly GCF_002127325.2). Lineage (NCBI taxonomy): Eukaryota > Viridiplantae > Streptophyta > Magnoliopsida > Asterales > Asteraceae > Helianthus > Helianthus annuus. Next base: position 100,194,063 of record NC_035434.2, read on the forward strand.
TATAGGGTTTTGTAAGGGGTTATATATAGACATATACATGTGTGTGTGAATAAATGATTAAGTTTATATTAATGTACGAAAGAAACCCAAAAGATTAAAAACAGCCATCCGTAGCATTTGATGTTTAAAAACTTACTAGGGCTAATGTGAAAGACCCATTAAAGTAGATAAATGAATATTAAATAATCAAATAACGAATGGCTGGTATATGAAAGAAACCCAAAAGATGAAAGATTAAAATGCACCAACTAGTAGATGATCTATAAATCTATAAAGCTCATAAACTTCATATCATCATTTTCTTTACACATCTATAATCTATATCTATATCTATAACACATTATTAAGTGGGAAGCATTGGCATAAAAGTAATTTACACACATTTTAAGATGACAAATAAAAGGTTCCATTCACTGATTGCTCTTTGACCTAAATTAATTTCTAAAATGTCATTACTAACAAAAAAACCAAAGATTGATAAGTATAAATTGAACAATACAATTAAATCCATAAAATAAGTGTACACATAATATCATGAGTTAATGAGCCTATATATTTATTAAGTAAATATTTTTTTAAATATTTTGAACACTCTATTTAATTGAAAGTCAGTCAAGAGGTATATAATAAATAAACATTTTATAAAATAAATTGCATCCTCAAAAAACTAATAAAATATGAATGATGAATTGAAATGCAAAGTAATAAACATTTTATTAGTGACTTAAAACTACGCATATATATATATATATATATTCTTAATGAATATTTTATTATTTTATAATTAACTATATTATAAAAGTTAGTATAATTTAATAAACTTTATGTTGCTACGTGAGTATATATCATTTGAACAAGACCTTTTAACATATCATTTGATCAAGTACATAACATACAAAATCTATAATACATTATTAACTAGGACGCATGGGCACAAAAGTAATTTACACACATTTTGAAATGGTATACAAAAGGTTTCATTCACAAATTGCTCTTTAACCTGAATTATTTTCTAAAATGCCCCTCCTCACAAAAAAAGCCAGAGAATTGATAAGTATAAATTAAACAATACAATTAAATCGATAAAATAAGTGTACATGTTATGAATGAGTCATTTATTTGGTGACTCTCCACATACATAACTCTTATCTTTTCAAGTTCTTTTTGTATTAATGTATATGCCTAAATATATAGAGGCATTTGTATATGGTGAATAGAGATTAATGAATAAGAATTCTCCATGTTCTATTCTCTACATGATTTTATAGTTTTGTTCTCATGTTTATATACTTATATATTAGTTGCTAATAGACCATTGTTTTACAACACGTTATCAGCACGACGGTGTTTTTGTCGAAAAAAAAAACCCATAGCGGTAGCGATTCTCTATTGTTTTGTTCAAGTTAATATTGCCTACTGGAGCCACCAACTGCGAGTCTCACTTGACAACAGCTATCACCAACATCCCACCCATCGCTCGTTTGACGGGGCGTTCCATTCCGCAATCACGAACCTATCTCAAGTGGCAAATAAGGTAATAACATAAAAACTTATTGCTCATAATACATATACACATCCTGTTGACATGCATTGACGAATTATAATATTATATTGATTTGAATTGAATTTTAATTTGGAAATGGGAGTTTGTTGTATGGGACAACTTTGATTCAATTTATAACAATCTCAAAAGATTATTTAAATAATGGAGACGTTATACCGTTGTATTTACAATTTTAGAGGACTATTTAAGTTTCAGTTTTTGATATAATATATTTCTAAGTGCAAAAATATTGATATGTTGTTATTTAGTATATTTTAATTTATTGATAAGACAAAAAATGAATTGAGGACATATACCCCAAAATATTGATTTCGGTGCATACATAAAAGATATAGTTAAAAAAAATTATCCATTCATATTAGATACCGTATTACTCATTATTTTAATGAACAATATGTAGGCTACTTCTTAATTTATTTTTAGTGCTTGGATAAGAATATATGAACACAGTGGTAAAACAAATTGTGACACTCGGGGTTTTTCCGAACGAACACCTTGTAATATTTTGTGTATATAAATATTATTAAATGAAAACGTGACCTTTGTGCATGATAGGTGATGAATGTATGTATTATATATATATATGAACGAGAGCCGAAACCACGACCCGAGACCATGACTCGCAACCGGGCGGTTGCGAGTGGGCCACTCGGTCTCGAGTGGGCCGTTGAGCCGAAACCGGCTTGGGCCGAAACCCCAAGCCCAACCCGAAACATCCCCTTGTATATATCCCACCTTTCCCCACTTCTTCCATTTTTACACACACAAACACTCCTCAAACTCTCTCAACTAGAAACCCTCAACAACACACCCCAATCTCTTCCTATTTTCGGTTCAAGCAAAGATCCCGGACAAGAAACTCGGTCAAGACTATCACTCGGACATTCCATCTTCTCGGTTCTCTTTTCTTTGTTTTCGGCCCCTCCTTTCATAACCGGTTAGTGCTATCTTTTGTGTTATCTTTTGTGTATAAGATTTATGTGGGTTAAATGAACTAGAAATGTTTGGTTAGTAGTTTTTGGTATGACTTTTAGGTTGATTTGTAAAAGTTTGACACTATGTGGTTACATGTTTAGAAATGGTAGTGTAGGAATGTTCATGCCAACCAAAACTATGTTCAAGATTATAAAGTGAATGCTTCATTGTTCTTGCAAAAATGATGTTGTTAAATATGAGATTTCGGATATATAATGCATGATTTCTTATTTTGCATCATGATCTTGTTGTAAATATGTAAATTTTGGTTCATAAATGTGTGATTTGTTATGGTGAAAACCCTAGAAAAATATGATGATAGGATGAACTTGTTTGAATATGACTTGAAGATGTAAAAATGGCAAAGTTTGATCTATCTTTACTAGTATTCAGCTTTGGCAAAGTGTTAGTGAAACCTTATTGGTAGTTTCCTAAAATGGGCCTGAATTCTTGGTACTATTTGGACTGTCATACCTGCATCATCACGTATATATGAAAGTGACAGATTACGACTCGCAACGACAGCCTTCCGACTCGAAACCGCACCGTTGCGACTCGCAACCAAAGCATGACAAGTCGAAACCACGTGATTGCGACTCGAGACCACGCCGATTGCGACTCGCAACCAAAACGTGATGACTCGAGACCACGGTTACGACTCGCAACCAAAGCATGGCAAGCCGAAACCACCTGGTTGCGACTCGAGACCAGCTGGTTGCGAGTGGGCTGTCCATTTTGGTTATTGGGCCATTCTGTGTTTAACTTGGGCTACTGTTGACTGGATTATGTGTTGCTGTTGACTGTTTAATTACTTAGGCCGGCCCAGTAACCCACTGTTTACTTATATGCTTGATACGTGTTAGTTACGTGCCTATATGTGTTTTACGTGAATGCTTGTACACCGAACCTGACCTATACCGGTAACCATGTTAGGACGTGGTGACCAACGTGATTGACAAGTAACCTAAACCTACCGAGCAACTCAAGGTGAGTTCACAACTTAAAAGCATGCGTCCCGGTGGTTTGGGACACGAGACTAACAACCCTATCCCCTGGTAAAAGGGGATACCATTTACATACCTTCCCTAGTTATTGGGAACAAAACTTACTTTTCCTTCCCGGGTATTGGGAAACCTTTTGGTTAATTACTGTTTATACGGATTGCAACTAACAGCACTAAACGAAACTCTATCACTCAAGTCCCTACTACAAATACCGATTAGTCGCCGGGTTAGGCGAACGGGTTATTAGTTGATAGCGCTATTTAGGTGTTTACCAGCCTCACACCGTGCCCTGGTTTGGGACGGGCGTGAACTAATGTACTCAGAAATCCGTCAATGATGATAGAACATTGACATCGGGGCATCCTGCGGATACGCAACGGTTACCTAGTGTTCGGTATTGGAAAAACAGTTTAGTCGCTAACTTTTGGGGTAGCTCCCCAGGGCATGTATAAACGGATAAATTAACCGGTGAAACAAGTTTTTGGAAATTAAAACTGGACAACTAGTGAACTCACTCAGCATTATTGTTGACCCCTTACTGCATGCTTTGCAGGTAACCAGTGACGAAGGAGCTTGCAGCTTGGGAACGTGTAGTGTCTATTCACCCTTGTGTTGGGTGTTACCTTATTTTGAAACATGAACTTTGTTTTAACCTACCGTACTTATGCTTCCGCTACTTAATACTGTTTTGGAACTTAAAACTTAAAACTCTGAACTTAATATTTGCTAAGCTTATGAATAGTAAGTATTACTTTTGTTATCAACTTAAGTATTCGGTATAATTGGTGGCTGGATCCTGGTCGGTCACGCCCTCGAAGCGGGTGTTATCCGCAGGTAGATTTTGGGGGTGTGACAGATTGGTATCAGAGCCATTGGTTATAGTGAACTTGGTTTTAAAAAGGGAAAAATCTTTTTGGAGAAAACCAGACTATAACCCGTGACTCGCGACGACACTACACTCCAAGTGCAAGGCTCGACACTTTTGACCTCATAGCTCGGACCAGTGTTTACTTATCTGCTTTATGTTTCCTGTTATGCTATACGTACTAGTGTGCCTAAACTAGATAGATACACCTCTCTCTTCTATCTCATTCTCGCTACACTACGACATCACACTCATACTGTGTTTTCTGGTTATGAAGACAATGAGTGGACGCGGAAGAGGAAACATTAACATGACGCAGGCTCAGTTCACTAACCTGCTCAACACGGTGGCTGCGGCTTTTGCAGCTCACCCTTTAGGTAAGCTCGTTGTTTTAGGATGTTTAGGTCCTACCGCCACATCGACTTTTCGCCTCTAAACCTATACGCTTCGCTTCTCACGAACAGGTCAGCATGCACCTGCGCAACCACCAGTGTGTACTTTCAAAACTTTCATGGATTGCAAGCCTCTCCCTTTCAACGGCACTGAGGGTGCCATAGGTCTTCTACATTGGATTGAGAAAATTGAAGCTGTTTTTGCTGTTTGCGAGTGTCCCCCTGCGAACTGGGTGAAGTTTGCTACTGCTACGCTTGAAGGAAGCGCGCTTTCTTGGTGGAAGGCGCAGATTCAGATATTTGGGTTGGAAACTGCAAATGCTACTGCGTGGGAGGATTTCAAGGATATGATTAAGGATGAATACTGTCACCGGGATGACATTCACAAGCTTGAGAACGAGTACTATGAGCTCAAGATGGTTGGGTCAGAGATTGAAACCTACACCAAGTTGTCCAATGACTATGCTGCTCTCTGCCCGAACATGTCACGACCAATGTACCGAAGGATCGAACTGTACATCAAGGGTTTGGCTCCTGAAATTCGAAGCCATGTCACTTCAGCCAACCACACTACCATTCAGCCGATTGTTCGACTTGCTCACAAACTTACTGATCAGGCTGTAGAAGAGGGCAGGTTGCCCAAAAGGATCAGTGCTACTGTCGGAACTTCTAGTGACAGCAAGCGTAAGTGGGAAGGAAGTCAAAGCAAGGATGCTAACCCCACTCAGGCCCCAGCACAGCAAAGGAAAACCGAAAACAACAAGGGCGCTCAACAACAGGGTGGCTATCGTGGAAACCACCCCAAGTGCAACAAGTGCAATCGACATCACAGCGGGCAGTGTGTGAAGGGCCAGTGTCAGCGATGTAACAAAATGGGGCATGAGGCCAAGGATTGTAGAAGTCAGTTCCCAGCCAGACAGAATCAGCAACAACCCCAACAGCAACAGCAGCAGGGAAACAACCGGGCATGTTTTAAGTGTGGAGCTGAGGGACACTTTAAGAAGGATTGCCCTGAACTGAATCAGAACCGCAACAATAATCAGGGAGCTGGGAACAACAATCAGAACAACAATGCTGGGAATGGTGCTAGAGGAAGGGCATTCGTGATTGGAGCTGGTGAAGCAAGGAATGACCCCAATGTCGTGACGGGTAAGTTCCTACTCAATGATCGTTACGTTTCTGTGTTATTTGATTCCGGTGCCGATGCTAGTTATGTATCCCTACGTATTAGTAAGAAGCTTAAGCGTCCGCTTTCATTACTAAGTTCTCCTCATATCGTCGAGTTAGCTAATGGTAGAAACATCGAGGCCTCACACGTTGTCAAGGGCTGCAAACTAGAGTTGTCTGGTCAGACATTTAGTATCGACCTTTTCCCTGTTACTCTCGGAAGCTTCGACGTCGTTATTGGTATGGATTGGTTATCCAAGCATCGTGCTGAGATCCTCTGTCAAGAGAAAGCAGTTCGTATTCCTCGCCGTTCTGACAAACCCCTCATTGTACAAGGTGGCAAAAGCGGAGAAGTCTCCAGCGTTATCTCGTTCATGAAAGCCCAGAAGTGCTTACGAAAAGGGCACACCGCTATCTTAGCACTTGTTACCAGCACGCAGGAAAAGGAAAAGAGGATTGAAGATTTTCTAGTAGTGCGTGACTACCCCGAGGTATTTCCTGAGGAACTACCTGGACTCCCTCCCCATCGTCAGGTCGAATTCCAGATCGAGCTAGCTCCCGGAGCAGCGCCTATAGCTCGTGCACCTTATCGACTAGCCCCCGCAGAATTGAAGGAACTCTCAACGCAACTACAAGAACTTTTGGATAAAGGATTTATCCGTCCTAGTTCATCACCCTGGGGAGCACCGGTACTCTTTGTTAAGAAGAAGGATGGCACGTTCCGAATGTGCATTGATTATCGTGAACTGAACAAGGTTACCATCAAGAATCGTTACCCTCTCCCGCGAATCGACGATTTGTTTGATCAGTTGCAAGGATCGAGCTACTATTCCAAGATTGACCTGCGATCCGGCTACCATCAGTTAAGGGTCCGTGATGAAGATATTTCCAAGACTGCATTCAGAACTCGTTATGGTCATTATGAATTTCTCGTCATGCCTTTTGGAATGACCAACGCACCTGCAGTGTTCATGGATCTCATGAACCGGGTATGCAAACCCTACCTCGACAAATTTGTGATCGTGTTTATTGACGACATCTTGATCTACTCGAAAAGTCAGGAAGAGCATGAACAGCATCTACGCCTTATCCTCGAACTCCTCCGCAATGAGCAACTGTATGCCAAGTTCTCGAAATGCGACTTCTGGCTTCGAGAAGTCCATTTCCTTGGGCACGTGGTTAACAAGGATGGAATCCACGTCGACCCAGCTAAGATCGACTCTATAAAGAATTGGCCTACCCCTAAGACTCCCACTGAAGTTCGCCAATTCTTGGGATTGGCAGGTTACTACCGCAGATTTATTCAAGGATTCTCAAAGATTGCACAACCCCTCACTACACTCACTCAGAAAGGCGTCACCTACAAGTGGAATGAAGCACAGGAATCTGCTTTTCAGAGGCTTAAGGATAACCTCTGCAGTGCTCCTATTCTCTCGTTACCTGAAGGCACTGAAGACTTTGTGGTCTACTGCGATGCGTCTATTCATGGACTCGGTTGTGTGTTGATGCAACGCGAGAAAGTTATTGCCTATGCATCCCGACAACTCAAGACACACGAAAGGAACTACACAACACACGACTTGGAACTGGGAGCAGTGATATTTGCGCTTAAGATATGGAGACATTACCTGTACGGTACCAAGTGCACCATTTACACCGATCACAGGAGTCTCGAGCATATCTTTAAGCAGAAGGAATTAAACATGCGTCAACGCCGATGGGTCGAACTTCTGAATGATTATGAATGCGCCATCAAGTACCATCCGGGCAAGGCCAATGTTGTGGCAGACGCCCTCAGCCGAAAAGACACTGTACCAAAGCGCGTGCGAGCATTACAACTTACCATCCAGTCTAGTCTCCCTACCCAGATCCGAAATGCTCAGGTTGAAGCTCTGAAACCGGAAAATATCAGGGCTGAGTCCCTGCGAGGATCGAGGCAGCAACTAGAACAGAAAGAAGACGGCGCCTATTATGTGGCAGGGCGCATTTGGGTCCCACTTTACGGAGATCTACGAGAGCTTGTGATGGACGAAGCCCATAAGTCCCGTTATTCAGTACATCCTGGTGCAGATAAGATGTACCACGACTTAAAAACCACTTACTGGTGGCCTGGCATGAAAGCCCACATAGCAGCTTACGTTGGCAAATGTTTGACCTGCGCAAGAGTCAAGATCGAGTATCAGAAACCAGCAGGCCTACTACAGCAACCCGAAATCCCGAAATGGAAATGGGAACAGATTTCCATGGATTTTGTTACAGGGCTACCTAGATCTCAACGCGGGAATGATACTATTTGGGTGATAGTAGATCGATTGACTAAGTCTGCACACTTTTTGGCCATTAAGGAAACAGACAAGTTTTCTACCTTAGCAGAAATCTACTTAAAGGAAGTAGTCTCCAGGCACGGAGTGCCAACTTCTATTATTTCTGATCGAGACGCTCGTTTTACTTCCGAGTTGTGGCAAGCTATGCACAAATCCTTTGGCTCACGTTTGGACATGAGCACCGCTTATCATCCGCAAACGGATGGGCAGTCTGAACGCACCATCCAAACCCTGGAAGACATGCTTAGAGCATGTGTGATCGATTTTGGCAAGAACTGGGAGAAGCATCTGCCGCTGGTGGAATTCTCCTACAACAACAGCTATCACACTAGCATTCAGGCGGCACCTTTTGAGGCATTGTACGGTCGTAAATGCCGATCACCTCTTTGCTGGGCAGAAATAGGTGACAGTCAGCTCACGGGCCCAGAACTAGTGGTAGATACAACGGAAAAGATTTCCCAGATCAGGCAACGCATGGCGGCAGCTCGTGACCGTCAGAAAAGCTACGCTGACAAGCGTAAGAGACCATTAGAATTCCAGGTCGGGGACCGGGTTCTACTTAAAGTCTCACCCTGGAAGGGTGTGGTTCGTTTTGGTAAACGAGGCAAGCTGAATCCACGGTATGTTGGACCGTTCGAAATTACCGAGAAAATCGGTAAGGTTGCTTATAGATTAAACCTGCCTGCAGAGCTGAGTGCAGTACACAACGTTTTTCACGTATCTAACCTGAAGAAGTGTTTGTCGGATGAAACACTTGTGATTCCTTTTAAGGAACTGACGATTGATGAACAGCTACACTTTACTGAGGAACCGATTGAGATCACGGATCGAGAAATCAAAACCCTCAAACGTAGCCAGATACCCCTTGTGCGAGTTCGTTGGAACTCACGGCGCGGCCCAGAGTTTACCTGGGAGCGGGAGGACCAGATGAAGTCCAAGTATCCCCAGTTATTCCCAAACGAAAACCCCAGCACTGAAGCTACAACCGAATTTCGGGACGAAATTCCAAACTAACGGGGGGATGATGTGACACCCCGTTAAAACACACTAGCTTGGCAGTGGCTGCTTCAACTTTCGGGACGAAAGTTCTTAAAACTTGGGGATAATGTGACACTCGGGGTTTTTCCGAACGAACACCTTGTAATATTTTGTGTATATAAATATTATTAAATGAAAACGTGACCTTTGTGCATGATAGGTGATGAATGTATGTATTATATATATATATGAACGAGAGCCGAAACCACGACCCGAGACCATGACTCGCAACCGGGCGGTTGCGAGTGGGCCACTCGGTCTCGAGTGGGCCGTTGAGCCGAAACCGGCTTGGGCCGAAACCCCAAGCCCAACCCGAAACATCCCCTTGTATATATCCCACCTTTCCCCACTTCTTCCATTTTTACACACACAAACACTCCTCAAACTCTCTCAACTAGAAACCCTCAACAACACACCCCAATCTCTTCCTATTTTCGGTTCAAGCAAAGATCCCGGACAAGAAACTCGGTCAAGACTATCACTCGGACATTCCATCTTCTCGGTTCTCTTTTCTTTGTTTTCGGCCCCTCCTTTCATAACCGGTTAGTGCTATCTTTTGTGTTATCTTTTGTGTATAAGATTTATGTGGGTTAAATGAACTAGAAATGTTTGGTTAGTAGTTTTTGGTATGACTTTTAGGTTGATTTGTAAAAGTTTGACACTATGTGGTTACATGTTTAGAAATGGTAGTGTAGGAATGTTCATGCCAACCAAAACTATGTTCAAGATTATAAAGTGAATGCTTCATTGTTCTTGCAAAAATGATGTTGTTAAATATGAGATTTCGGATATATAATGCATGATTTCTTATTTTGCATCATGATCTTGTTGTAAATATGTAAATTTTGGTTCATAAATGTGTGATTTGTTATGGTGAAAACCCTAGAAAAATATGATGATAGGATGAACTTGTTTGAATATGACTTGAAGATGTAAAAATGGCAAAGTTTGATCTATCTTTACTAGTATTCAGCTTTGGCAAAGTGTTAGTGAAACCTTATTGGTAGTTTCCTAAAATGGGCCTGAATTCTTGGTACTATTTGGACTGTCATACCTGCATCATCACGTATATATGAAAGTGACAGATTACGACTCGCAACGACAGCCTTCCGACTCGAAACCGCACCGTTGCGACTCGCAACCAAAGCATGACAAGTCGAAACCACGTGATTGCGACTCGAGACCACGCCGATTGCGACTCGCAACCAAAACGTGATGACTCGAGACCACGGTTACGACTCGCAACCAAAGCATGGCAAGCCGAAACCACCTGGTTGCGACTCGAGACCAGCTGGTTGCGAGTGGGCTGTCCATTTTGGTTATTGGGCCATTCTGTGTTTAACTTGGGCTACTGTTGACTGGATTATGTGTTGCTGTTGACTGTTTAATTACTTAGGCCGGCCCAGTAACCCACTGTTTACTTATATGCTTGATACGTGTTAGTTACGTGCCTATATGTGTTTTACGTGAATGCTTGTACACCGAACCTGACCTATACCGGTAACCATGTTAGGACATGGTGACCAACGTGATTGACAAGTAACCTAAACCTACCGAGCAACTCAAGGTGAGTTCACAACTTAAAAGCATGCGTCCCGGTGGTTTGGGACACGAGACTAACAACCCTATCCCCTGGTAAAAGGGGATACCATTTACATACCTTCCCTAGTTATTGGGAACAAAACTTACTTTTCCTTCCCGGGTATTGGGAAACCTTTTGGTTAATTACTGTTTATACGGATTGCAACTAACAGCACTAAACGAAACTCTATCACTCAAGTCCCTACTACAAATACCGATTAGTCGCCGGGTTAGGCGAACGGGTTATTAGTTGATAGCGCTATTTAGGTGTTTACCAGCCTCACACCGTGCCCTGGTTTGGGACGGGCGTGAACTAATGTACTCAGAAATCCGTCAATGATGATAGAACATTGACATCGGGGCATCCTGCGGATACGCAACGGTTACCTAGTGTTCGGTATTGGAAAAACAGTTTAGTCGCTAACTTTTGGGGTAGCTCCCCAGGGCATGTATAAACGGATAAATTAACCGGTGAAACAAGTTTTTGGAAATTAAAACTGGACAACTAGTGAACTCACTCAGCATTATTGTTGACCCCTTACTGCATGCTTTGCAGGTAACCAGTGACGAAGGAGCTTGCAGCTTGGGAACGTGTAGTGTCTATTCACCCTTGTGTTGGGTGTTACCTTATTTTGAAACATGAACTTTGTTTTAACCTACCGTACTTATGCTTCCGCTACTTAATACTGTTTTGGAACTTAAAACTTAAAACTCTGAACTTAATATTTGCTAAGCTTATGAATAGTAAGTATTACTTTTGTTATCAACTTAAGTATTCGGTATAATTGGTGGCTGGATCCTGGTCGGTCACGCCCTCGAAGCGGGTGTTATCCGCAGGTAGATTTTGGGGGTGTGACACAAATGAATTTAGACGGTTGCATAGAAACACAAGAGCATACACCAAGTAATTGGATTTAATTAAATTTGCTTCTTGTTATGGTAATTTTGATTATGTTGATGAGTTGGTATCTTATTCATAAAGTTGGATCAGATAGATGTTATATATAAATTTTTAAAATATTTGCATGGTAAGATATTATATTTATAGCATTGAGACCCTTGTGATACTTTTACGATTATATGGAACTACATAATTTATTATTGTATAAAGTAAAAAAAAAAAGGTGGGCTTATTTACTAGTAAACAAATGATGATATGTTAAAATCATAGTTTCAAATTAACATGACAGATATGTATACGTGAGATATTTTTTTTGTTACACTATAATTAATTTTACCATGATAATTTATTTAAAAAAAAGTTTTATGCTTTTTACTTGATCGAAAAGAATATCTTATCTCATAAAGTTTTACTAGTCTTATCTCATAAAGTTTTACTACTCAATCAAGGACATATTATATACACTTTTTCTGTTAAACCCCAAGTGAAGTCCTTTTTATTCATTTAACTGAAATTATTTACTTGTTGGCCGTAAAAAAGATAAAATATTAATGCGGATCATAATTAATTGTTTTCATTAGTCATTGTTAATATATAGCATGCCAAAGGACTTTTGCACAATTAGATATAAATGAGTTATAATGTGGATCATAATTAAGTGTTTTCATTAGTCATTGTTAATATATAGCATGCCAAAAGACTTTTACACAATTAGATATAAATGAGTTATGTGTGTAGTGCTCATTGGAAACGTCACGTGATTTAGTTTTAAATAAAGTATACAATCTATAATGCAATGTATTATTATTGTTATAGCATGATTATAAGAATAACATTTGGTATTTATACTAGGATTATACTAGCATTTATAACAAATTTTGCATATAAAAAATTCATGTAATTGATTCCTATTGCTAGATATCATTATTTGTTATTAGAGAAACCCTTTCTAGCGATGTCGGTATTTCTCATGCATTCATTAGGCTATGTCATAATGTTTAGGCTATGTCATAATGTTTAATAATTTAATTTTTGATTAACTATTATTATTGCTTGTATAAAATAATGACCATTGCTATATGATTCATATGTGCAATATAAGATTGTTTATTTGATGTCATTAGTTTTTTTTTAATATCAATATTTGAGAAGAAAAAAATTGAGTACGTTATGTAGTTCATCAATATTCCAATTTTCAAATAATAAATGATCTGAGAACTTGAAAGAGATATATGTTTAAGTTTCAAAGTAAGTAACGAATATATATAAGATATCTTTGTGATTGATTATATCATATCTTTGTGATTGGTTATACCATGATAAGTTATTACCTAAATTATATACGTTTGCTTATTAGTATGAAAAGGTTTCTTATTTCATAAAGGCCTATTATAAGTTGTTTTTATATGATGACATGCTATGAGATCATGTATTGAATGATTTGTTGCTATCTATATCTTGTATTCTATATGCTATCATTTTTTTGCATCGATAATATTGAATGGAACGATTAAACCAGATCATGGTTTATTGTCACTCTCATGAAAGAGGAGAAATATGTGTAGATTTGATATATACTCCATGTATCTCATTATCAAGTTTTAAATGGTCGTGAGATGTTAGACCGGTAATATTATATGACTCGGACAACAAAGAGAGGGAAAATCGGATAAAACAAAACTTTGTTTGTCAAACCTCAAATATGATCCTAAGGTAGCAATATCATTAAAAAGAAACAAAAGGTTCTAAATGAATTTATATTTATATGTCCGAGTAAATAATGGAAACCGTGAAAATTGTTTGGTTTTACTTTGATCCATGAAATGAATATATATTGATCATTATGATCATTGAGAAAAATACAATGATGGTCATGTTGATAATGAGATCAACCATTAGAAATTATAATGAGATCGACTACAATAATTGAAATGATAGTCATGATGAGATCGACTATTAGAATTGTAACAATAGTCATAATGAGATCGACCACCGAAAGTGGCAAACAAAGGAATGACCATATAACATGATGGTTTAAACTTTGAAGTTATAATACATTCTCTTGTATCTTACATTTTGTATTACATACGTGCAAGTAATACATATGCGATCATAATCCAAAGGTTTATGGATCATAAGTATTTAGTAAGTTGGCATGACCGGTTAGACCACACCGAGTCCATTAATGATGATGTGAAAAGTATGAAGAACCAGAAGATTATCTTGATAATTATACATGTCATGTTTGCTCTCAAGTGAAGTTAAGTACTGATCAACAAAAGTAGGGTGTGAATCTCCAAATATTCTGGAAATGATAACGGAAGTAAATATACAAACATGATACCATTTAGTATTTTAAAATCGATGCATCGTCTAAATGGTTATCAAATCCACAACCTGAAGCTTGTGTGATTGTGGCTTAGCTAATGTGACAGCAAGCATATTAATCCAGATTAGTATATTTATTTGATAATAATGAATTTGATTCACAAATTATTAACAATCATTGGAATAAGTGTTATTGTTGAGATAATCACTAAACGTCTACTATTGGTTACAAAGCCAATGATCATGAGAGGAGCAAAAGTTCATTTAGGTACATGTAATTTTATAGTACCATCAATTCACATCAAGCCAATAAGTGATAGTTCTCCCCATACAGTTGGTTTTTGGTCAGGAACCAAAGATGTCTCATCAAAGATTTTGGTTGTGCGACATATATTGAAACTCATCCACCACACCGCACAAAGATGGGACTTCTAAAAAGTTTGAGAATATGTTGGGTATAAATAATCGTCTATGATTAAATACTTAATGCCATTAGTGAGAAATTCGTTTATGGCTCATTTGTTTTCACTTTAGTGAATGAATGTTCCCAACATTAGGGGGATATAACAAGCAGTTGGAAAGTGAAAAGTGAAAAGTGAAATGAATTATCATGTCATCTTGATCCTCAGACTATAAACTATGAACTAGAAGTTTAAAGTATAATTCATTTACCAATAGTAAAGAACAAATTACCAGACAAGTTCACTGACCTATATAGAGTGACTAAGTAAGTCACATAATCAACTGCTTATGCTCCAATTATATGTGTGTCCCAAGAGGACATAATATATTTTTGTAATGAGTCTATTGCACGCCTAAAGCGTGGTAGACTAGTTGATTCCAATAATAAAATTCCTCGAAAATTGGAGCAACTAATTAAGATGGTCAAGTCGAGGTTATAATAATAAGATCTCCTGAAGAGATAATAGACATGATGGTTCAAGAAGAACCTCAGGTACCTGAAAATAAAGAGATCTCGATAAGTTGTATCATGTCTAATATATGTATGGAATCGAAATAAAAATCGACGTCGTTATACTTTTGTATATAATGTAGCACTAAAATGATTAAATGATGAGGATCAAGATTTAAGATCTGCCTATGAATGAATATTAAGACATGATTGGCCAAAATAGAAAGACGCAAATAAGGCAGAGTTTAGTTCTCTAATGAAATGGAAAGTTTCTGGACTAACAGTCCATACAACTGAAGCTGTAAAATATGTTGGATACAAAAGTGTCTTTTATGCGAATTATGTGAAAATCAAATTGAGTGATATAAAGAAAAATTGGTGGCACAATCATTTTCGCAAAGACCTATGATTGATTATGAGGAGACGTTTTCTCTAGTGGTGGATGCATTGACTTTCCAATATTTTAGTAGTCTGGTAATATATAAAAGAGAATTGACAAGCGTCTTATGAAAGTTATGTATCACTTGATACTAAGTCATATAAAATAAGTTCTCGAGAATATTATGATTATTATGTAAATTCAGATCTGAATACATATACATGTTGTATATGTTATTGAATTGAATATAATTGGAACTCCCCATGAGTATCCTAAAGCATTTGAGTGCTTAAGAGGTTAATTGAAACACCTTATGGATGTAATTATTGTGCACCAATACTCCAATAAACATACATAGAAAATGCGTACCTGGTTGTTATGGCATCTCAATGTACACAGTGTACAAACATGGTACAATATGGATTTTGAAGATAAAAGTAAGTGTTCATGATATTTTTGCATATGATATAGATATCTATGTGTTAAAAGGGCAAAATTTATGTAGCAAAACTTCTAAAGAGTGAAAGCACATGCATATTTGGATAAGATGGAAAGAATTCCCTCATGGATTGATAATGCTAGAAGCATTAATCATGTAAAGACCGCAAGAACGGATTATATGAAGTTGACAAAATACGTATGGACTAAAATAGTTGGGTCGAGTGTTGTACAACTCGAGATATTCGCATAAAGAGGGATATAAGTTTAATTAAATTATCCATGTTCTATGAACATTCTACTTTTAAAAGTTCACTATAATCGCAATTTACAGTAATGATTCTAGGCATCATTGAGAGAAATTGTCGAGCTTTTAGAGGGAGAATTTTTTAATGACCTTGGCACGGTTTAATTAGTACTCGAACTGCAGTTCGAGTATATATGTAATCATATTTTACTAATCCCTCAAGTACATCTAGATGATGATGTTTGGATATTTTAGTATGGACATAGTTGAACCTTAAAGTATGTTAAAGCTTGTTAAGTCATTTTTTATAAGAAATGACTATTATCATCTCCTACCAAAGTAGGGATTCTCATTCCAAAAGTACCATGGCTAAAGTGCAATTGCGCATTAATATTTCTTTCTATCTATGCGTGATATGTTTTTCTTATTTGAATTTATCAACATGATATAGCACATGTACAATGAGGAGACATTTGAATGGTAAAGCAGATATGTCGATACCCTAAAGGTAAGAATGATATGTGTTTATATTTTACTAACCTATGAAAACTAGTTTCGTTAGTCTTGTAGATGTAAAGAATGTAACCCAACATAGTAGTGGATCTTATGGTATTTGTTTGCAAGAGAAAGCACTAGAAGTCTCACAAGAAGATTTTACAACATTACTCAATATAAAGTATTGCACTTCAAGACATCAAACAACAAATTATTCTACAAAAGTTTTGAGTAACATTCGAGGAAGATGGACACATGTTACTTAAAGGATACATATTATAATGAGGGGGAGATTTTGTTCAAGTTGCACTCTTTTTCCCTTAACTAAGTTTTGTCCCATTGGGTTTTCTTAGTAAGGTTTTTAACGAGGCAACATACCTGATCCAGAAGTATCAGAATAAGAGAATACGCGCTGCACTCTTTTTCCCTTAGCTGAGGTTTTGTCCCACTGGGTTTTCCTAGCAAGGTTTTTAACGAGGCAGTATCACCAAGCGTATTAAAGGTATGTGGAAAGTCAAGGGGGAGTGTTATGAATGAGTCATTTATTTGGTGACTCTCCACATACATAACTCTTATCTTTTCAAGTTCTTTTTGTATTAATGTATATGCCTAAATATATAGAGGCATTTGTATATGGTGAATAGAGATTAATGAATAAGAATTCTCCATGTTCTATTCTCTACATGATTTTATAGTTTTGTTCTCATGTTTATATACTTATATATTAGTTGCTAATAGACCATTGTTTTACAACAGTACACATAATATCATGAGTTAATGAGCCTGTATATTTATTAAATAAACATTTTTTTAAATATTTAGAACACTTTATTTAATTGAAAGTCAGTCAAGATGTATCTAATAAATAAACATTTTATGAAATAAATTGCATCCTCATAAAAACTAATAAAATATCAATGATGAATTGAAATGCCAACTAATAAACATTTTATTGGTGACTTAAAACTAGCATATATATTCTTAATAAATATTTTATTATTTTATAATTAACTATATTATAAAAGTTAGTATAATTTAATAAACTTTATATTGCTACGTGAGTATATATCATTATACTTGTAAATAAGACCTTTTAACATAGACAAATTGGAAATAAATAATCCCAACTCACTGTTATTGGCCAATAATAATCCCAACTCATTTAATCACCAATAATAATCCGAACTATTCACTTTTGTTTGTAAAATACTCCCACGTTAAAAAAAAACACTAACTATGTTAAAATATCGTTGATGTGGCTTAACATGTGTGGACTGACGTGGCTGGTTAACATCTTACTTGTGTATAAAATGATTATCAGCCTCAATTTATTTCCTATTTGCCTTTAACATATCAACAACTTTGATCAAGTACATAACATATAAAAACTAGATTAGTAATTATAATAACAATAAAAAAACCCAAAAAAATTAACATTTTACTTTTTCGCCACTTTTAAGGTATTTAGTTGTTTAGTGAACTCAACTTTCATTGCAACACTAGCAAAAATACAATTAATACTACTTTTACTTTTAAGTTTTAATGTATCACGTGACAAACTCAATAATAATAACTTCTTATCAGTATTAATAGGAGAACTTTTCATTAAAAAAAGTAGAACTCAAGTGATTTTAATAGGAGAACTCAAGGGATTTTGGTAATTAACTTTATGGAACCCTCTAAGGGCTCTTAATAACTTATTTCATTTACTTTTAGTAATAAAAAAACCCTATATAAATACCTTGTAATGTGGTATAAACCTACATGTATCTTTGTGTTGAGTACTAGAAATGGTGGTAGAAATATTTCTTGACTTTGAGCTCGGTTGCATTGTACATTTTCTTGTACTTCAGAAATTATCTTATTTTTTAACATCAAGAGCTTGAGTGGACCGGTCTTAGCTACACTATACTTAGGTTACACGCTCTTGATGGTTCTAGCCATCATGCTAGCGATGAGCATCGCTGGGTTCCTTTCTTCTTTCTGGTTCGTGCATTACTTGGTTCTAGCCAAGATTGTACAATAGTGTTGGGTCAACGAACAGTTTTATTCTTCTTGTACCGGCCATGTTCAGTTTGATATACGAATAAGTTAGAATTTTATTTATTTATTTATGTTATCATAGTTTCATAGAAAAAACTTATATACGTATGGTAGGAGAAGGAGATATATAGTTTGTATGTGGGATTTATTTCTTGTTTTGATGTATGCATTTTTATTAAACATGGGTTCAATTTATGGGCTTCATCGATATCCGGCTTTCATGGTTTGATGGAGATTCATAAGACATACTACTTAGGCCATCTGGTTCATTGAATCATTAAATTTCTGGCAACAAAAGTTTTTGAAACTTCTTAATCAATTACAAATGCATATCGTGATAATCTCTTTTGTGGCTTACATGAAGAGTCTAGGTTTTGCAAATGATTGCATATTTATTTGGAATAAACAGATGAAACTTGGTTTTGATTATTTTTAGCAAATCCATTACTAAGAAATTTTTATCAACTATACTTGTATAATCTATGTAAACCATATTTCGCTTCAAAGCGTATTTTTACTCATGAGAGTTGACATATCAAAGCCTTTGATAATCTAGGTTATTTATTATCATTGACATTAGCATAACTACCATTCCAAGTTGTAGTTATAGGAATCCAAGAATCAAGAAAGTGAATAAGTTGTTTATTATACAACTTATTAATTGTTGGGTAAATTACACTTTTCATCATCTAATGTTTATTTTATATCGGATTGCAATAGATAGCCTTTAACTTCAATAAATTTAATCACAATCCTTTATTTGTAAAACTCATTACACCCTATGTGCTTTACCACTAATCAAGTTAAAATTTTAAGTTAAGTCTGATCATGTGCAAGGGGTAGATTGGTAATTTTACTAATTTGTTACAAAATTAAAAAACATATATATAAATGCACATAAATCTTATCTTCTTCTTCTTCTTCTTCAGACAACTCTCTCCATCTTTCTCTCTCTCTCTCTCTCTCACTCTTCAATCAACCTCCATCACCATATACCAGCCACTCCACCGTATCTAACAACCGGCACCACCAAATCCATCCAGAACCACCACCAACCGTCGTATCTGATTATGTTGTTTATCTTCTTCTACAAGCACAATTTGATCCTGTATTACAGTTTAGATATAATTACAGGCCCTAATTTCATCGACAAACACTCAATTGCAAAATTTAGTTCATCAGAATTAGGTTAATCACAGTTTATACCTTCAAATCTCTGTTCTTCCTTTCACCGATGACATTAACGTGAAAATTCTTCTTATCAATAACCTCCGATTCACCGGAGAATGTATGGTAACATTCCGGCGAATCACCGAAGGTTAAATAACTATCGCACCAGCTATGGCTACAACTACTACTCCTCGGCGATCTGGTGGACGTTGTACAATGACGAGACTCTGGTGAGATTCAACCGGATCTGACAGATCTCGGAAGGATTTCTAGCGGAGAATGTCCTTGACGGTTACGGAGGTTGTTCTGGTGATTGTAGCCTCCGAAATAGGTGGTGTGGAGTGTTTTTTGGTGGAGAAACGGCGAAAGATAATACGGATGGAGGAGTATTTGATAACGGTGTGGGGGAAGACGGAGATGGAGGATTTGCGAAAGCGCGCGAACGAGAGGTTTTGGTCTTGAAGGAAGTCTTTGAGCCTGCGAGCAACCTATAATATAACTAACCAAAGGAAGTGACCCTAAGGTATAACCTTAGGAGGTTATTCCCTATACAACTATGGTCACATATATTTGTTTGGTCGGATCCTAAGATCGACCAAACGGCTCGGATTCGAAAGTCAAAGAGGTGGTCAAGACCGCTCGACTTACAACCGTAAAAAAGCACTAAACTAGAAGTGACGAGTTAAACATGTCAAAACATGTTTATCTAAGTTGGAAAACTGATTTGGTATTGATGTGTGCAAAATGCAAGATACAAATTACATCAAATGAGGCATAAAACTAACCCTTTTTTAGTACTAATGCTGGAAAAAGCGTGTTTCTTTCTTCCTTTTGAATTTACAGGACCAAACGAGCTTAAACGAACAAAAGGAGCAAATAAGCAGTCAAAACCAACATATATCCAAAAAGAAGGAATAAACATGACATGTCCGACCCCTCGGTAGCATCCCCAAAGCAAAAGCAAGGGAACAGAAGCCTGACCACGGGGCCATGCCCAGCTAGGCATGGGCCGTGGTCAGAGGCCTGTACAAAAGACAAACCTGTAGAAGCTTCCACGCCCACCACGGGGGTGTGCCCAGCTCAACACAGGGTGTGGTCAACGCAAAGATACGTAGAATCTTGATAGTACAGATAAGAGTTGACCATGGGGCCATACCTAGGAGACACGGGTCGTGTGGGGCCCTCTGCTGACAATTGCAATTAATGAAGGAAGAGAAAAGGCCGGACACAGGGCCGTGGACAGAGCACTGTTCAGGCTATAAATAGGGGTGCTTGGTTCACTTGAAAGGCATCCCTTGGCAAACCACTACTCTCCCACTTTGCCACCACTCCACCACCACTACAACACCAACACCCACCACCATCATCCATCATCCATCCTTAGAGTGTATAGTAGTCTCGTGATCCAAGATTGATTGTAAGGGTTCTTGCCAATCAAAGGTCATGTTTGGTTAAGCCTCTTACATTACTTGGTGAAGACAAGTCTTTATTATATTACTTTTGATTTTTTATCTTTCAGCACTTTTTATTTGGGTTTGTATTAATGACTTTAATAACTAGTTTCTTATGTTGAAGGTGAATTTTCTTTATCATTTTTCCGTGGTGTCTTGAGGTTACTCTACTGTCTATATAAAGTAAAAGATTGCATCATTCGTGTCTTTACAGTCTATATAAAGGCACGTTGACTACCTGGTCAGGGGTTAGGGGAATGGTTTGGTAAAGTTCTTGTCTGGTTCAGTGTATAGATCCTGTAAGGACCTGGTTCAAGCTTACTAGGACCTCCTTCAATACCCACTGGTATTAGATGGCGGGGGTGCGAATAGCTTGAACCCCTCATATGTAAACTACTATTAATACTTTAACCGGCTTCTTGGGATTGTATAATTGCTGACTCAAACCACTTAGCCGATGGTAACATCACCTTCAAAAGAGGGGCCTACCACTTTTCGCATTAATAACTTACTTAATTGTCTTTCAATATTCCGACCCTTTGGGATTGTATCTCTGCTGACTCAAACCACTGGGTTGAGGGTAACGTCACCTTCAAAAGAGGGGCCTACTACTATAACTAAGATAATCTCATAAAAAGTCCGAAAGTGCGAAAATCATCAAAGGACACATTAAAGACGATTGGATCTAAGTGATTCTATATTGTCTATCTGTTTTTATTTTTATTTATCTTTTCATTTTTAGTTTTATTATCATGTTTCAAAACTTTTCTCAAAAAAAAAATTAGATTAATTAGAGTTGAGGATAAACCGGTACTAAAAGCTCTTGTGTCCTTGGACGAACTCGGTATCTTATCAACACTATACTACGCTCACGATGGGTGCACTTTCCCAAGTGTGTTTTTAGTGTTAGTAGAATATCGTGTTTTGTAAATTTAAAACTTGACTAATGCATAAAATTGGCTCAAAATATTAATAAAAACATATCACGCTTCGCACACAACAAGTTTTTGGCGTCGTTGCCGGGGATAGAAGGATTTTAAGAAAGTTTAAAATCAACGGCCTAATTATTTTTATTTATTTTTCTATTTTTTTAGGATTTTTCTTAATTTTTTTTTACTTTCTGCAGAGTTCAGCACGGGTCGTGCTAAGCCAGACATGGGGCTGTGTCCATCATCGTTACTGGTCTTGGTTTAATTCGGGAATAACAAGTTCTAAAAAGGTTATATTTTTACAAAATTTACAACCGATAGCGTCATGATAAAAAGAGCCACATAAGAAAATTATGAAAAGGCATGACAAATCTAATTAAAATTTGATTATATATACTTGATCACATTATAAACCCATTCCCACAACAAGTGAGTTTTGAGCCTTTATTGAGCATACATGCAGATATCTTTAAACTAAATGCTCATTTTTCGTTTCTTGTGTGAATAGCCGCTTGGTTCTTACGATTCTAGAACTTGCCAAGACGATACATTCCCGGTCCTTACCAACTTGAACCCAAGTAAGTAAATGATAAAGGCATTAGGACTAACCCATTTTCCTTTCAACACCATTAGTTTTCATTTTTTTTTATCATCTACCCAAAATCCCCCTAGTTAACCCCTTTGAGCCTAAACCTTTTCGTTTCAAAACCCACAAAACAAACACCCATTACCCACCAAAACCTTTTTCTTTTCAACCCCTTTTGTTTTAGTAAAAAGCTCGGTTATATTGTGACATTAGAAAAATGCAAGTCTTGCAATAAACAACAAGTTCCTCAAAGAAATCTTGTTTGAATGTGATTAGTTTAATTAAAAGTCATAAAAACAAAAAAGTTTTACGATGACCGACGCTTTTTACGCTTTTCGCCATTTTCACTAAACACTAACCAAAACCACCTACCTTTAGCCCAAGCCTAACCCTTCCCCAAGCCCTCTTGATATTTACGAAGGTGTATAGTAAAAAAGGAGGATGATTGATCGCTTGGCAAGCATATGGTAGAAGTAAGTTCCATACCAGTCTCGAGTGCTTCACAAAAAAAAATACACAAATCGGCCGTATGTTGAGTGATCTCCCGTGAGGTATGTGAACGTCTATATAAATGGAATTTTAAAAAGTCATGTTATGCCCAAATAAATAAATTTTCTAATAAAATGTTCTAAATAAATCATGATGAATAGGATTGTAAATATAATAAAAATAAAACCCAATAAAGATCTTGGATTCCCTACACTCAAGATGAGCCCAAAACTTCTCCTCTACCTCTTCCATTTGGGTGTGTAAAGCCACATATTAAAGACTTTTGCTTGAGGACAAGCAAAGACTCAAGTGTGGGGGCATTTGATGTGTGCAAAATGCAACATATAAATTACATCAAATGAGGCATAAAACTAACCCTTTTTTAGTACTAATGTTGGAAAAAGCGTGTTTCTTTCTTCCTTTTGAATTTACAGTACCAAACGAGCTTAAACGAACAAAAGGAGCAAATAAGCAACCAAAACCAACATAAATACCAAAAGAAGGAATAAACGTGACATGTCCGACCCCTCGGCAGCATCCCCAAAGCAAAAACAAGGCAACAGAACCCTGACCACGGGGCCTTGCCCAGCTGGGCATGGGGCGTGGTTAGAGGCCTGCAAAAAAGACAACCTTGTAGAAGCTTCCACGCTCACCACGGGGGCCTGCCCAGCTCAACACGGGGCGTGGTCAATGCAAAGATACGCAGAATCTTGATAGTACATATAAGAGTTGACCACGGGGACGTGCCCAGGAGACACGGGGTCGTGTGGGGCCCTCTGCTGAAAATTGCAATTAATGAAGGAAGAGAAAAGGCTAGCCATGGGGCGTGCCCGCTGGACACGGGGCCGTGGCCAGAGCTCTGTTTAGGCTATAAATAAGGGTGCTTGGTTCAATTGAAAGGCATCCCTTGGCAAACCACTACTCTCCCAATTTGCCACCACTCCACCACCACTACAACACCAACACCCACCACCATCATCCATCATCCATCTTTAGAGTGTGTAGTAGTCTCGGGATCCAAGATTGATTGTAAGGGTTCAAAGGCCATGTTTGGTTAAGTCTCTTACATCACTTGGTGAAGAGAAGTCTTTATTATATTACTTTTGATTTTTTTTTTATCTTTCGGCACTTTTTATTTGGGTTTGTATTAATGACTTTAATAACTAGTTTCTTATGTTGAAGGTGAATTTCCTTTATCATTTTTCTGTGGTGTCTTGAGGTTACTTTATTGTCTATATAAATTAAAAGATTTCATTATTCGTGTCTTTACGGTCTATATAAAGGCACGTTGACTACCTGGTCGGGGGTTAGGGGAATGGTTTGGTAAAGTTCTTGTCTCGTTCAGTGTATAGATCCTGCGAGGACCAGGTTAAAGCTTACAAGGACCTCCTTCAATACCCACTGGTATTGGATGGCGGGGGTGCGAATAGCTTGAACCCCTCATATGTAAACTACTATTAATGCTTTAAACCGGCTTCTTGGGATTGTATCCTTGCTAACTCAAACCACTTAGCCGCGAGTTAGGTCACCTTCAAAAGAGGGGTCTACCACTTTTCGCATTAATAACTTACTTAATTCTCTTTCAATATTCCGACCCTTTGGGATTGTATCCCTGCTGACTCAAACCACTGGGTTGAGTGTAACGTCACCTTCAAAAGAGGGGCCTACTACTATAACTAAGATAATCTAAGTCCGAAAGTGCGAAAATCATCAAAGGATACATTAAAGACGAGTTGAATCCGTGTGATTCTATCTTGTCTATCTGTTTTTATTTTTATTTATCTTTTCATTTTTAGTTTTATTTTCATGTTTCAAAACTTTTCTCAAAAAAAATTTAGATTGATTAGACGTTCACGATAAACCAGTACTAAAAGCTCTTGTGTCCTTGGACGACCTCGGTATCTTACCAACACTATACTACACTCACGATGGGTGCACTTGCCCAAGTGTGTGTTTAGTGTTAGTAGAATATCGTGTTTTATAAATTTAAAATTTGACTAATGCGTAAAATGGGCTCAAAATATTAATAAAAACATATCACACTTCGCACACACCAGTATCACAACTTAATGTTTTGATACCTAAAAATAGTTCCGTCGTAAAATGCACATAAACATGCATTTTGACCGAAACTTTGACTCGTCACTTTGACTAGTAAACGTGGTAATCAGTAGGTATAATCACAAGGGATTATAACCATCGTGATTATGATCACGTTGCAAAGTTCAATTGAACTCTGAGTTGACCAATTATGGTCAGAACTGAAAGTTAAACAGTAAGTCAAACTGTTTGACTTTTAGCTCAAAATAGCTAAAAGAATTAACAAGACTATGAAAGAACACTTACAAGTGTTCTAGGATGCAAAAATAACTCAGTAGGAGGCCTCCAAAAGATGGTAGCACTCCAATTAGAGTAGATGAGTGAAGAATGAAAGAAATGAGCAAGTTGTGGTGTTGAATAAGCTTGCTATTTATAGTTGTTTAGGAGCTACAAGATCATGCCACATGTTTTGAGTGTTGCCCAAGGATGAATAAGATCATTACAAGTGTTAGGATCAAGTTAAAAGGCTTAGCTTCCACACATGTAAAAACAAAGGGCTGATCAAAAAAGCTGCTGGGGAGGGTTTATAGACCGCAAAGGGTCCTGGTTTGAGGACCGTAAGCCTGCAGCAAGGGCAAAAGTTTGAAAATTGACAGCTTTGGTCCCTGAACTTGTTTTGTCGCGTTTTGGCACTTCTAACATCCGTTAACCCCATTTTTAGGCTCCATAAGGAAGTTAAAGTATATTTAACTTGAATTATGCCCAAAAATGTCATAGACGTCGGTTCCTTTGGTTGTACGATTGCGTTTTTCGCTTAATTATGACGAACGCTTTAACGAACGCGAAAACGACCCAAATTGCGCAACGAATGAAATTTTTGCATTCTAATCAATAAAATACAAGATTTTAACGTATACAAATTTTTTTCGATGTGTGTACGTGTTGGTGCATTTATGTCTGTCGCCTCTGTCAATTCGAGCCGTAGCGAGAAACTAATCTAACTAGCGCTTTATATTGTAATAATTAGGAAAAGGCAAGGTGGCATTTATGAAATTAATGAGTCTTCTCATTGAAGCCCCTTGGCCTATAAATAGAAGTCTTAGGGTTAGACTTAGACACTTTTAGACTTTTGCTCATTTGGAGACTTGGAGAACTCTAGTGTTAGAGAGAGAAGCTAGAGAGAGAACGTGCTCCACGTGATTTAGGTTTTTGTACTTTTCAGATCTTTTATCGAATCACAAATTTAGTACGTCGTGTGTGTTCGGTCACGTTCGTGTACGGATTCCGCACGTTACATGAGTCAGTTCGCAATCGTTTCGGAGTCGAAAACCGGTCCTACAAGTGGTATCAGAGCAGGAGCTCATATCAGAAATCACATCAGATTTGCTAAATTTCTTCATCTTTTCCTATCTTCACGTTCTTATCAGAAAATCGCAAAATTAAACGGGTTTTTACGGTTAAAATCAGCTGATTTTTGAATCATCTATAACCCTACAAATTTTCAGAACCTAATTCTAAACCGTTTGGGAGAAATCTAAAAATTTTTGGTCCGAAAAAGTTGACATAATGTTTACTGTTATTGTTGGTGTTCTTGGTGTCACCCGATCGGAGTACACCTCGATCGAGCAGTAGTCCGATCCAAAGCCTCACTCTTTCATTACATTTTATTATGTAGTTGACTTGTTGACTACTACCGATTGGAGTACAACTCGATCGGGCGGTAGTTTGATTCAAAGACACCTTATTCAATTTCATTGCATGACATTTAACTGTTGACTTTGACTGTCACCCGATCGGACTACAACTCGATCGGGCGGTAGTTCGTTTTATAGCACATCATCTGTTCGGGTCACTTAGTCAACAAAGTAATCTGCTTTCATTAATTACATACTTCAGTATCACATGATTCTTAATTGCCTTTGTTTGTCCACTTATTGAGAGGTCCAATAGAAATCAATTGGAATATAATACTGCTCGAGATTTGATTCAAGTTGGCATGTGAAGAATTAAATGATAAAGGATTGTCGGCCATGTTCTTATTGTTTTAATCTAGGCTGCATGTGATATTATCTTGAAAATTAAATTCATTGTTGAGGTAAAAGAGACAACCTCCACCCGTTCGGACAACATTACATTTTGTCTTTTTTGTGCCATCAATCGAGTGGTGGGTCGAACGAGGTGCCACCCGATTCAAAGCCATCCTATTTAAAACATTGCAACTCGAACGAACAACAATTCGATCGAACATCATGACTTTTGTCGTGTAGTGTGACTCAATCGAACAGCAGCTCGAACGGATTGTGTGACTCGATCGAACAACAGCTCGAACGGATTTCCATCCTATTCAAAGCATTGTCACCCGATCGGACAACACTGTCACCCGATTATTGTCATTGTTGACTTTTGTTGACTCACTCGATTGGATACTCGTCCGATCAAGTTGTTTGATAATAATTGAATTGATTTTGTTTGTTTATATTTAAGGTGATTCAGGAAGAAAACGTCATGGCTGAAATGAAAATGAAAACTCGAGAAGAAATTCTGAGTGAGAAAACATACAGAGAAAGATGCATTGTGGGATACAGAATCGAAGATATGGAAATAGAGTATGGAGAAGCAATAAGCAACAAAAGATGGGATAAGAAGAGAGAGTGTTACGTGAACAGGGATGGTGAACCGGTTGTTCATCCAAGTGAAATAGTTTTTGATGAAGTTCTTGCAGTAATTCCTCTATCCGGCGAGTATTACTCAAATGTTGAAAAAGACAAAACCTACAAGAAAAGGCTAGATAAAATCATCAGAGATGCTATGACATCAAGTCTGAGGAAGAGGGATGAAGCAAGAATGAAGAAAAATGTGGAGTGTATGGTGAATGAGTTGAAGAAGGTGGTTAAATAAGTGAAAGAAAAAGAAGATAAAGTTGAAGAAAAAGTTGTGGTGAATGAAGAAGTTGTGAAAGAAGCTGTTACTGAAAAACAGCAGATTGAAGAAATGAAGAAAGAAGAAGAAGAAGAAGAAGAAGAAGAAGTGAAGGTATAAGTTGTGGTTAAAGACAGTGAAAATTTGGAAGTTGGTGATGATGCTGGTGTTGGTGTTGGTGAGAAACAGCAAAAGAGAGATGCTGATCAAACACAGTCGGAAGCGAAAGCCGAGGTGCCAATCACTAAGGTAAAATCTGATTCTGAAGCCTTAAATGAAACTGTTGAACAGTGCAAGAAGTGCATGGAAACGTGCAGTGCTTGTACTAAAAAAGATGAAAAATTCAGAACAAGAGATCTTGAATTCACTAAAACCGAAGAAGTTTTCAAAGAAAACGCAAAGAAATGTTAGAAAATGAAAAAGTTCTAAAAGAAAATGATGAAAAACTCACACAAAGATGCAAGAATTTAGAAAAAGAAAATGAAATTTTGAAATAAAATGTTTTGAAAAAGACAGAAGAATGTGATAAAAAAGAGAATGCTTTTCAAGAGATGAAAAAGGAATATGATTCAATAAAGTTGGCTTATCACATTACTAAAAAGTCATATGAAGATGTGAAAAGTTAAATGAAACTTGTTCAATCAAGATTGAAATACTGTTCTGAAACAACTGATACGCTTAAGTGACAGTATTCAATAAAGCAACAAGTTGTAAATTCTTACATTGAGGATGTTGCTAAGCTAAAGTGTAAAATAGCTGATTTAGAACAGGATAACAACAAGTTAAAAAGCTATCATGCACCATCATATGTGCTTGAAAGAATTTTCAACATAAACCGGGTGATAATGACTCTGAGAAAAACAAAAAGGGTATTGGTTCTGAGTATCATCAAGTTCCTCCACCGGAAAAGTTTGCATTTTATGATGATGAGAAAGTCGAAAAAGCTTTCAACATGGTCGATCAATTGTCAGATAACATTGACGCAACCTATTCCAAATATGACGATTCAAGTGATTCAGAGGTGGTAGGTAAGGTCGTTGAAAGTGTGTTAAATGAAGAGTCGGTTGAAAAAGGTAAATCTGAATTACAAGACGAAAATGAAGGTAGTTTTCATGAAGAATATCTAAAAAAATCAAAATCTAAGAAAAATTTGAATGATGATTCAAAAGGATTGGTTTATACCATGATTGGATAGGACAAATTATTCTTAGATATTGTATTCCCGATTCAGAAAAGATTGACAAAGTGTTTAAAATGGTTGAAATTGAAAAATCTGAAATTCCAAAGTTTGCTAGAAAAGGTCATAAATCTTTTTATAACAAAACTGGTTTCAAGATGAAAAACATGAAGGCTGGGTTGGGTTATAATAAGAAACAGAATTGGAAGAAAAATGAAACGCCAAATTATCAGATAAAGATGAATTTCGTTCACGGAACAAGTTCTGAATAAGAGAAAGAACTCCAATTTAGACGACAGTCTAATGAAGAGTTCTATGCTCAGAAAAAGCAACAACAACAGGTCAAAGATGTCTAAAAAAGAACATGTTTTAAATGTGATCAAACTGGACATCTTGCACGCAAGTGTCCAAATCTGAAACCTGTTGGTGTTGAGACGAAAAAGAAATCTGATAATGTTGAGAAACAGAAACCTGACGATGTGAAACAAAGGTCAACCAGATTTGATTCCAAACAAACTTGGAGGTACAACACAAACAAGTTTGTTTCGAATCAAATTTGAAAATCAAACCCGAATAGGTTAGACTCTAGACAGACCTGGAATTCTCACACACTCAGATTTAGAACAACACAAAGTTGGAGAACAAATATCGATGCAACAAAACCCCAACAGTTTTGGAAACCAAATGTTGTTCAAAATCAAAATGTTCAAAAAGAGTCACATTTTTACAAACGAGGTACTCCTAAAGGCCAAACATGGATTGTTCAGAAAAAAGTGACTTCGGTAGATGATGCTAAAACTGAGAAAGTCTTTGTACAAAATGACAAAGATTTTCCGAAGTTGAATGAAGGATATTGTGTTGAAATGCCTAAGGTCAAACAGACCTGGGCTAAATTGTTCAAGTGATTGAATTAGATTGAATGTGCAGGTACTCAAGAACACTGCAGATTGTGAAAATGAAAAAAGGAGCAGCCTGGCACGGGAAGAGGAGGCTGCTGAACCCTGGTTCGGTTAAACAGGGAGTTTGTTTGTTTCTGTACATAAATAAACCATATTTCAAAAACCCTAAACTGAAAAATTAAAAAAAAAAACAAAACCAAAAATATGTTTTTTTTTTTAATTTGTCAAAAACCAAAAATTCAAAAATATGTTGATTGAATACGCCGAAACCCTCACGGCTGAACAAACATGATTAATTTCACAAGATTGAATAACGGTTTTCAAACTGTCGAAAATCAATGGGTTGTAAATCATGGGGGCATGTTATATTTTCTGCAAAATAGAGCATGAGATGCAGAAAATGGATAGCGAGACAAAGCTATCTACATTGGTTATCAAATTTTCTTTAAATGTTTTGAAT
This sequence comes from Helianthus annuus, assembly GCF_002127325.2. Classification (NCBI taxonomy): domain Eukaryota; kingdom Viridiplantae; phylum Streptophyta; class Magnoliopsida; order Asterales; family Asteraceae; genus Helianthus; species Helianthus annuus. Next base: position 100,224,837 of record NC_035434.2, read on the forward strand.
TTTAGAGGGAGTAAGAAAATGTCAGAAAATCCAAAAACATTAGAAAATTTGAAAAAGCCAAAAACATGAAAAAATTCAAAAATGAGTTTTTGTGGAAAAAGAGGAAATGATAGTACATGAGTAGACAATCACAGTACGTTAAAGAATTGGAAAGTCAAATGTGATAAACGGTCTCACTGATGATATGCCAGTAGGTTTTTACATGCTTAGTAGATTGTTTTCGAGATATAAACCTAAATATCAAATACTTGCTTATCTCGTGGGGAACATCTCTCGGATATATGGGTAACCCCCGAAATCTTGTTTGAGAGATTGCATGATTCTGAGATACTAGGTCTTTATATTGTTTGATATTTGGGGTATTATACCTGGTTTTCTGATATTGCGGAAGCAATGGCCTAGACCTCGTATAATACTTTACGCGCTTTTAAAGCTTACCTCTACATAAAAATTGAAAAATATCGAAAGATATGAATCAATTGCAGTTGAAGAAAAGATTCCCTAAAGGGAACATACCTAAAGTCGAGCCTTCATCTCTTTAACTGAACGGAAGTTCATACCTGAGCTCTCAAGGTCTCGCACTAACCCAAATACAGATATCAGATTGGTATACTCACCTGTCAGACTGAATCTTGAGAATTTTGATACGGGAGTATATTCTGAGGTGGGACACGCGAATAAGTTAAGTCATTAAACACTAATCTCGTATCTCGAATCGATTGAACTTTGTGTGAAAATTTAAGTGGATCAGTATACTGACAATCTAAGTGAATCGTTTAGAACATAAAGTTTTTAAAGCTCAACGGTGCTGGTGATTTGTCACAAACTGATATGATCCACTGAGACAAACTCAAACAAAAATATTGTCTGTAAATATGTTTGGAAATATTTCTTTACTGCTTTATGTTTCAGAAAAATACAAAAAGATTTTGATTCCTCTTTATTTTCGACAACCGATGTCTGAATGCTGAGTTTCAAAATCTATGTATGCTGATCGTGTTTCTGAAAATAAAACAAGTTCATCAATTTGAATTTTGAAGTTTTTAAAAATCAAAAATAAAAAAAAAAACAGTTTGTGAGATCTCCAAGGTCATTAAGTTGGACTCGGATGATTAACTGTGAGAGATTTGGATGCTAAGATTGTTAAAATCCGTTGTAATAGAGCCAGTGTTAGATTTTGGATTATTAATACTGCCAAATCTTTGAAGATCATTGATAGGGGGAGAGAATCAAGTAATCATGGAAATATTCATATTATTATATTTTAGAGTCAGGATCTTGATTAAAAGTTTTTAAGAGCCAGGTAACGATTCCTGGTCAATCGAAAATGCTTTCACTATCGAATTATTATGCTAAGAGAGCCAGGTAATCATTCCAGGATGTTCAAAACATTTTTACTTATAAAATGTTTGAGTGTTGCAGATGTTGTACCAGACTACGATCCCGATAGCCGAGTCTAAGAGGAGTCTGAAGACGAGCTCAACGCAAGGGGGGGGGGGGCGTACATTCAAGGAGCCAGGTAACTACCCTGGAGGAGCTTGTAACCGGAAAGCCAGGTGTCGATCCCAAAAGCACGGTAGCTTGACGAAAGGGGGAGCCTGAAGAAAAGGAGTCTAAGCGAAAGGGGAAGCTGAAGTTGAAGACAGATCCAAGGGGATTCTGTTCAAGAAAGAGGGAGTCTGTGTTTGCTGAAGACGTCAAATCTTCAAGAAGACCCAGAGAAAGAGAAAGACAAGACGCTACAAGATTGACTGCGACAATATCCAAGGGGGAATCTGTTGGTGCATTTATGTCTATTGCCTCTGTTAATTCGAGCCGTAGCGAGAAACTGATCTAACTAGCGCTTTATATTGTAATAATTAGGAAAAGGCAAGGTGGCATTTATGTAATTAATGAGTCTTCTCATTAAAGCCCCTTGACCTATAAATAGAAGTCTTAGGGTTAGACTAAGACACTTTTAGACTTTTGCTCATTTGGAGACTTGGAGAACTCTAGTGTTAGAGAGAGAAGCTAGAGAGAGAAAGTGCTCCACGTGATTCAGGTTTTTGTACTTTCAGATCTTTTATCAAAACACAGATTTAGTACATCGTGTGTGTTCGGTCACGTTCGTTTACGAATTCCGCACGTTACACGAGTCGGTTCGCAATCATTTCGGAGTCGAAAACCGGTCCTACAGTACGTTGTCCGTATTAAGAAATACGCAAATTGGCAGACTTTCGCAGTTTGTCACAAATAGTCCCTGTGATCGAATAAACTTGTTTTTGCCATACCGAACCCTTCAAAACTTATTTCTAAGCTATGTAAAGGGTATTTAGGGTATGTTTAGCCTATGTCATTATTCCGGAGTGTATGTCGCATTAAACTGATTATGTTTGCGTAACAATTTAAATATAACTTCCAGAAAAGCTTTTAAGAGTTCGAAATCGCACAAGAATTGAAATGTGTAATTGTCATATGTAATTATACAAATTCTGGAAATGAAACACAAGATTTCATTAGATTCGAAATTGTTCGGAATTGTAAAACATTACTTTAAGTTATTTACGTTCAGAAAAGTAAAAATCAAACAAATTTAACTTAAAATAAAAATTTCTTGAGCTAAGCATCCAACACTGGTAATGCAGCACAGGGCCGTGCCACATGGGCACGGGGCCGTGCTACATGGGCACGGGGTCGTGCTGAAGGTTCTGATATCCCATAAATTGTTAACGGTTAGCCATTTTTCCTAGAATGTCGAGCCAGCAAAGCGGGACTTCATTAACCAGCTCTAGGAATAACAGAAGGGGTAGGAGACTCTCCCTTGAGGCTACTCTTGTAAGATACGTGAGTGCTTTGAGGGAGTCTCTCGATGAAATGACCTTTGTGGAAGAAGTTATTATCGACCGGGTGAACTACCTCTCAATGGGTTTAGAGGATTGCTCCAAGGAGATCAACCTTTTGCACCAAAGGTTGAACATCTTGGCCATGCCTCTGATGGAACCGATCTGGCTGCAAGAAGATTGGAACCAACAAATGAGGTCATTCAACCCACCGGGTGGGAAGATGAGATCCCGGAACCTCCCCTCTCAACATCGCCTTTGAGGTTCCCGTGACTCCCACTCCTCCTCAAGAAGAGATCGAAGAGGAGCCCTACATCTTCCTTCCAAGGGAGATTGAAGAGATGCTCAATGACCTCTAATTAAGTACTCCCAGGAATAGCTCAATTCCTCCAACGTCTAACCTTCTTAGATCTAGGAAAGTAGCTATAGGGTTTTTAAATAATGATCTCAGGGAGGCATTCCTCAAGAACCTATCTATTTATCTTAGGTTAATTTAGGATTGTAATCTTTATTTTCTTGTACTTGTCTTTTATTTTCAATGAAATAGAAGTGTGGTTGATGATGGTTTCAATAAACGTGTTAAAGAAATTGGAAATGCTAGAAAGGTGACGAAAAATGGAACCCATGCACGTAAACCAGGGCCTCCTGACTCAAAAACTGCAAAACACGGTCTATAGCACGGGGCCGTGCTCACCCAGCACGCCCCCGTGCCCAACTTACTGATGTCCAAAATCTTGTGCCCAGAAGGCGGCACAGGCCGTGCTCACCCAGCACGTCCCCGTGGCCACCTCACTGTAAGTCTTCTGATTTTAGTTATTACTGGCACTTTGGACACGGGGTCGGGTCCCTATAGCATGCCCCCGTGCTGCAAGTGCCAATAACAAATAATTTTGCTATTTTTCACACTTTTTACACATTTAACCAAAATAAATCCTATTTGGGACGCATTGAGGGCCATGTGTAATTTAAGTGTGGGAGGGGATGATAAAACCTTGAATCGTTTGTCCTAAAACAAGTCTTACACAAAACTCGCCTTGGAACCGCTAATCACCCCAAACTTTTTCAAAAAAAATTATTTTCTTTTACTTATCTTGGTTTAGTTGGGTAAAATAAGTTCTAAAAATTATGTTTTTATAAATTTACACCTGATAGCGTCGTGATAAAAAGAAACAATTAAGAAAATTACGAAAACGTGCATAACAAATCTTTGTAAAATTTGATTATATATACATTTTTACAATGCAACCCTTTTCCCACAAAAGTGAGCTTTGAGCATTTACCGAGAATATAAATACATATCTGTACTAATTGCTCAATTTTCGTTTCTTGTGTTAATAGCCCGTTTGGTTCTCATGAATCTAGAACTTGACAATGCGATACGTTCCAAGTCCTTACCGACACAAATCCAAGTAAATAATGGAGGCATTAGGATTAACCCATTTTTCATTTCAAAACCTTTATTTTCTTTTCTTTACCAAAAACATCCCCTACATAAACCCCTTGAACCTTAAACCTTTCATTTCTAAAAACCACAAAAACAAACCTTTTCATTTTTCATCTTTTATTTTTCTAAAGATATCGATTATAGAAATTAAGATTATGGCTCAGTTTCAACTTTGGCAAAAAAAATCAGAAAATTTGCCCAAAGTATTTTTTTTTTTTTTGCTAAGCCACAAAGCAATAGAAATACCGATATCTTTATTCCTTTCGCCATTTCAATAAAACATACCAAACCCGAACCACAACCTACCCTTTAAAGTCCTCTTGATATTTACAAGGATTTAAATGTCAAAAAGGAGGAGGTTTGATTGATTGTCAAGCCTATGGTAGGAGTAAGTTCCAAAACCTGGCACGAGCGTTCTCACTTACACAACTTCGGCCGAGTGTTGAGTGACCACTTGTGAGGTGTCTAAATTTGTATATAACTAAATGGAATCTTATAAAGGCATGTTATGCCCAAAGTAAATAATTTTTCTTAAATTGTGTTTTAAATAAATCATGACGAATAAGATTGTACATAAAATAAAATAAAAAATAAAATTAGAACTTGGATTCCCGACACTCTAAAGATGAGACCAAAACCTTCTCTTTTACCTATTCTGTTTGGGTGTGTAAGCCATGTAATAGAGTTTTGCTTGAGGACAAGCAAAGATTCAAGTGTGGGGGTATTGGATGTGCATAAAATACAACATATAAATTATATCAAATACGGCGTAAAATCATCCCTTTTTCGGTACTAATGTTGGAAAAAAGCTTGTTTCTTTGTTCCTTTTTTATTTACAGGGTAAAAAGAGCTTAAATGTGTGCAGAAGGAGCAAAATAACAGCAAAAACCAACATAAATACAAAGAAGGAGGATTGACGCAACTCGCCAAGCCCCAATCCATATCCAAACCAACAAAATAGCAAGATCAGATGACCTGACACGGGGCTGTGTCCACCAGACATGGGCCGTGTCAAAGGCTGGAATCTCTGTAGAAGAAAAGATAACAGCAAAGGACAAAATAGACAACCGACACGGGGCCGTGCTAAGGCAACACGGGGCGTGGTCAACTCTAGGATTTGCAGAATCTGAGATAGTACAGCAAGTACATTGGCCACGGGCTATGCTGTTGACACACGGGGCCATGTTAGTACAAGACCTGACACTGCAGTTAATGAGGAAGAGAGAAAGAGATGGCCACTCCACCACCACAACACCATCATCCACCACCATCATCAATCTTCCATCATTTAGAGTGTGTAGTAGTCTCGGGATCCAAGATCGATCGAAAGAGTCTTTGTCAAACAAAGGTCATGCTTGGCTAAACTCTTACATCACTTGGTGAAGACAATTTTTTTTGTGTATTACTTTTTGATTTCCAATCTTTGGCTACTTTTTAATTGGGTATATATTAATGACTTTAATAGCTAGTTTTTTATATTGAAGTCGAATTTATCTAATCATTATTCATATGTTGTTGATTCACATATTCGTGTCTTTACGGTCTATATAAAGCATGTTAATTGCCTGGAAGGGGGTTAGAAGGGTGGTTGGGTAAATTCTATGTCTCGTTCAGTGTATAGATCCCGCGAGAACCTGGTTTAAGCTTAGTAGTATTTCACGAGCGGACGGTCTTGTCCCCCGCAGGAGAAGTAAGAACCGCTTGAATCCCTTATCTTTAAACTACTATTAGAACTTTAAACCAACCCTGCGAGGATTGTATCCCTGCTGACTCAGACCAAAGGGTTGAGGGTAACGCTGCCTAGAAGGGGGCCTACCACTTTTCGCATTAATAACTTACTTAATTATCTTTCAATAATCCGACCTTGCGGGACTGTATCCTTGCTGACTCAGACCAAAAGGTTGAGGGTACTGGAAGGGGGGCTACTAATATAACTTAAAGATAATCTCTTAAAATGCCCAAAGGGCGGAAATCATTAAAAGTAAACATAAAAGAAGAGTTAGAACCAAGTGATTTCTTCTTGTCTATTTGTTTTTCCTTATAGTTTATTTTTGCCCTTATTTCTTTAGTCTCTTTATAATCATTTTCATTTTGTATTAAACATTTTGAAAAGAGTTAAATGCCATTGTAGTCCCTGTGTTTTGGGCCATTTTGACAGTTTATTCCAAAGGTTTCATTTTTAACATGTGGGTCCAAAAAGGTTTCACAGTTGCCATTTTAGTCCACTGGGTTAACTTCATCCCTTTTTTCTGTTAACGAGAAGGCTAGTTCGGTCATTTTATATGGCTGAATTGCCCTTTTAGTTAACAGAATTACACACAAAATGACCAAATTGGCCTTCTCGTTAACAGAAAAAATGGATGAAGTTAACCCAGTGGACTAAAATGGCAACTGTGAAAACTTTTTGGACCCACAGGTTAAAAATGAAACCTTTGGATTAAACTGGCAAAATGACTCAAACCACAGGGACTAAAATGGCATTTAACTCTTTTGAAAAAATCAACAAATATATAGTCCAACCAAATTAAAATATGAATCAAACAAATATGTACATACTTACCGACATGTTAACTGAACAAAATAGGCGTGATAGTAATGATTCCAGTGGAGATCTCATGACCGAGACACCTTTTGCAGTTTTAGATACGACATCTTTAACATTAAACAAAATGACATTAGTTTCATATTGTCAAGGTTATACAGTGGTTTTAGTCTACTCATTATGTACAACTGTGTTTCAGGCAAGGCAACCACAAAAAAAAATTGTTTTAATTGTTTTGATATTGTGCAGGTGTGTTTTAACTGAACAAATAGTGTATAAAAACAAGTATGAAAATGTTACATACCACATACATCCCCAAGCCAAAAACATATAAGTGCTGACTTATTCTTCAGTCGTATCAAGCCTAGTTCTAAAATCAACCACCCTCTTTACATATGGAGACCTCAGTGCTTCAGGAAATTCTACCTGAAGAACGTAATGGTAAACCAAGTCCATCCGAGTTACAACCAATGGGCCTCTCGGCCGGTTATGTTTATTTGTTTTTAGTCTAGTTTTTATTATGGGTCAAACAAATGATTATGTTTATGTTTGTTATTTGGGCCGTAGGCCATATGTAAATGGGTCAAACAAATGATTATGTTTATGTTTGTTATTTGGGCCGTAGGCCATATGTAAATGGGTCGAACAGATTTGATTAAGTCCAGTAGGGTATTAGCGGTTAAGAACAAGGAGTTGGGCCAAGCATCATGAACCGGCACGTCCTGGAGGATAACTACCCGAGCGGTTATCTCTCAAACGTCGTATCCTTTCAATTTGAAACGTTGTGACTCTTGAAACGTGCATGTTCACTGCTATAAAGCCGCTACCAACATTCTTGTTCTCAAGTCAGTTGGTTTGTAATCCGAACGTGTGTTTACAAGTTGTTATTCAAGTTCTAGTTTGTTCAAGTATTTCAATTCGGTTAGTTATTATTTTGCAAATCTGTTTTCGTTCAATTCATCATGAACACTTGTGATTGTTGTGGGTTGTTCAAAACCGATTGTGTATGTGGTCACAATACCATCCGTTCCGATTGGTCCTGGGTTTCCGATGACGATGATACCAACATTGGTATCAGAGCCAAAGGTTTAACAGGAAGCGGAAGGGATTGTGATCAAGAAGAAAACCGGGTTCGTGGAAACAAAGGGAAATCGGTGGTTACCGATTATGGTGATGATGTTTTTGTTCGTAGTGGAGAGTGCGGCCGGGCGGCGGAAGTGGATGAGTACGCGCAGGGGAAGCCAACCATGCGGACCGGGGTATCACCAATGAAAAAGTTTCCAAAGAAAGTGTTTCAAAAGGGTTTCGTGAAGAAGTCCGGGAAGAAACCTAATGCACCAGTGGGTAGGCCGAGAAAACCGGGGGTTCGGTGTTTCAAGTGCAAGAAGTTCGGCCACATCGCGTCAATTTGCCCTAGTAAGTATATTATATTATCACCATTGCCAATAGAGTGTGATTATATTGTGAAGGATACTTGCGGGGGTAAATGGGATTCAATCTGGGTTGTGGATCCCACGTTTAAAACGCATATGACGGGAAACCGTAATTTGTTTAAGTGTTTCAAGAGACACTTCGGGGTTGTAACGAACGAAAGTAGGAAAGATTTTTCGTTCGTACATGGAATAGGAGAAGTGAGAGTGCCGGTGGACGGCAAGGATAAGACAATCCCGTGCGTAAGTTATGCACCAAAACTTGACAAGAATGTTCTAAGTCTAGAACAACTCTTGTTTCAAGGGATTGAGACGGTCACTATGGGTGAGAAGTGTGTTTTGAAGAAAATGTTTGGTTGTCGATCAAAGGGGTTCGACATATACGAAGACAAGTCGGAAACCGATTTGGAACAAGATTATCTTAATGCTTTCTACGATAATCTTGGGGTTGATAATGGCTACAAGAAAGAGAAAGAGGAATTCCAAGAGTGTCTGGGGGATTATTATGAACGAGAATTCGAGAAGTCGAAAAACAAAAAAAAAGTGTACGGTGAACGTTCAAACGCTAGGAAAGAAAAGGTTGTGTACTCCAAGAAAGCGAAAAAGGCGTTGTTAATCTACATTGAAGGCGAGAAAGATAATCCGCGCCAATCTAGAGAAATGCTTCGGGAACGGGCAATAACTCTCTCTCAACTCGAGGAGGACGTCGTTGAAAGAGATTTGATCATGGAAAGTTGCGTGGAACCAGGGGATCTTATCACACTACACGAGGAAATCAAGAAGCACCCAAGGTTCTTCGACGCACCGTTCGAAGAAATTTTGGTTTGGTTCATCACGGATTTTCTAGGGATTGTTTGTGAAAAAGCAATGCCGCCAGAGTTAATCGATGGGCGTGATCTCAGTCTCATACTACTACACCGCATCGTGAAGCATAACGGTGGGTTCGAAGAGATAATGAAGAAAGACACGTGGGGCGATATTTCGGTGAAGTATGGCTACGACGCGGATGACGCTTAGGAGATGAAGGTCACCTACATCTATTATCTAGAGTTGGTCGAATGGTATTTCGACTACATCAAGAAGGAGCGTGCAAGAGAGAAAGTTGGCATGGCAGAAAGCTCAAGCAACAATTGCGGTTGGCTCGACGATTCAAGCGACGATGACGTGGTGGTCAAGATCGAGGTCACCAACAACCGTAAGGAGTGATCGTGATCGAAGGACTCGGATGTTCTTGTTTAAGGGGGAGAATGAAGAACGTAATGGTAAACCAAGTCCATCCGAGTTACAACCAATGGGCCTCTCGGCCGGTTATGTTTATTTGTTTTTAGTCTAGTTTTTATTATGGGTCAAACAAATGATTATGTTTATGTTTGTTATTTGGGCCGTAGGCCATATGTAAATGGGTCGAACAGATTTGATTAAGTCCAGTAGGGTATTAGCGGTTAAGAACAAGGAGTTGGGCCAAGCATCATGAACCGGCACGTCCTGGAGGATAACTACCCGAGCGGTTATCTCTCAAACGTCGTATCCTTTTAATTTGAAACGTTGTGACTCTTGAAACGTGCCTGTTCACTGCTATAAAGCCGCTGCCAACATTCTTGTTCTCCAGTCAGTTGGTTTGTAATCCGAACGTGTGTTTACAAGTTGTTATTCAAGTTCTAGTTTGTTCAAGTATTTCAATTCGGTTAGTTATTATTTTGCAAATCTGTTTTCGTTCAATTCATCATGAACACTTGTGATTGTTGTGGGTTGTTCAAAACCGATTGTGTATGTGGTCACAATACCATCCGTTCCGATTGGTCCTGGGTTTCCGATGACGATGATACCAACACTACCTGTCTTTGTGGCCTCACCAGTCTTTTCCTCGTGTCAAGTTGTTGAACAACTTAGCCCCGTTTGATCACAAACTCGTATTCCGAGACCGTTTTTTGAGAGAGTGGTGTGACGTCAATGGCTGATTGTCGAAAACGTTAACTAATTGATCTTTAGGTGTGTTATCATGATCAACACTCCTTATGTCCCCGGTTTCTTTGCTCTTATCTAGTGATCTAGCATCAGGAGTTTGCGCTTGACCACGTGGCGCATTTTTCATCAGAATATCATCCCACTGTGTTTGCTTTTGCTTAATTGTTTCATTGTCTTGGTATAACCCCAATCCCTCAGCCAACACGTCGTTTCTTCTTTTTACACATTCTTCGAATTGATTAAAAACACATCCAACATACCCGCATGCACCTGCATTTTCAGGTAATACAGTTAAAAACGGTAAACAAAACAGTTTTCCAAGGAAATTAATCAAATATGTGTTTTTGCTTGAATGTGTACAATATAAACAATAAGTGTAAGGTTAGAGATAATACCTCATCACTTTGACTGGCAGGTTGTGTAGATTCATATTGTGATTCCATCTAGATCCTAACTTCTCCTTCAGTGCCTACGTATAACCCATAATCCTCGCTCTCATTATGTGTTTGTCCATACTCCTCGAAGTTAAAATAGTATTGGGCGTTGTCGTCTACATTCACCTCACCGGCCTTTTCGCCATCAACCATACTCACATTACCAACATTTTCGCCATTAAACACATTCACATCAGCTGCTTTTTCAACATCACCAGCGTTTTCCCCCATCAACCACACTCACATCACCAGCATTTTCGCCACTAACCACATTCACTTCAACTGCTTTTTCAATAATACCAGCCTTTTCCCCATCAACCACATTCACATCAGCAACCTTTTCGCCATCAACCAAAGTTGGGTCCTTTCCTTGTGGTTCACCAACGTCTTTTATAGTTGTTTTGTCAATTGGTTGTTTTCCTGAAGAACTTTAGTACCTTTTTTTACATTTTTCCTTACACCTTTAGCCGGACGTTGTGTTTTGTTTTCATCAACTTTTGTATATGCTTTCTCACACCCGCTGACACTCGGTCGAACCTTCTACTCGGCTTTCATTTCAGTATTCTTATCATTTTGATCTATATCGTCATCATCTTTTTTCATAAAAGGAAACTCTTGTGGCGGATACAAACACTTATCGTTCTCGAGGATTTGTGTAAACTTAAGCGTGTTCAACTTAATACTTAGTGAGTCTATATCGTTTTGCGTGATATCCTCAATAAGATGTCTCGACCTCTGTTGACGTGGCTTGAACTTCTTTTGGTCTCTCACTAATGTCGCCTGTACATGCAACAAATGTGTTTACCCAGTGTTTTAGAATGTAACTACAAACAGCCCATGTCTTTTCCAAAGTAAATAATCATGTTTAGTCCTACTATGTTTTATGGTGTTCCTTTTATGTAGTTGTCTTTTAGGTTACATATATTCTACAAATAAGAGAATCAGCAATGTCAGTGTCTTTTCCAATGTGTTTCCAACATCACTGTTTAGTCTAGATAATAATACAAATGTAACAACTTTAATTTGTATTTACATTCTAAAACATAGTGTAACACATTTGTTTAGTCATACTATTACTTTATGTGTTACTGTTTTTAGATTGCAAGTACAAACAACCAATGTGTTTCCAACATCATGGTTTAGTCTAAATAATAATAAAAATGTGCGTACATATTAAAAAGATATAGCTAGCAAGTTTCTATCCAAACACTTGATCATGTACTCACACCAGTTGAAGCTCCTAATATTAAACCCTGCGATGCAACGATGAAATGAAAACCCGGTTAATCTCTTAACATCACATACTTAGTTAGATAGTTAGAATAGATTATTACATAGCGGTTATGAACTACAAGGACCAATGTTGTCAAAGTGAAAGATGGAAACCACCACCCTTTACCGAAAGGGTGTGTCCCCTCCCTCACATCGATTCTGATCGGCACAAGGCAAAAGAAAGAAGAGGCACCGGTTGGATTTGAACGGACAAGAAACAACATACCACTTCAAGGTTTAATCACAACCACACACTCAAGAGACGTGTCTATTCACGAAGAGACACAACTCTTCACTCCTACCCGTAGAAAACTATAAATAGGATCGTATAGTTTCATTTGTAATCACTTACTCTCATTCGATTGTACATACATTCAAGTTATTATTTATGCAAGTTTGTTTAATCACGCTCGTTCTAGAGATCAAGATCCATTTCGGGCCAACAAATTGGTATCAGAGCGTCAGGCTCTAGGCGTGGGAATCGCAAGGCATCGCAGGGAATTCGCGATCAGGTTTCAATTTCGTTTTTAAATTCGCAAATTCAATTCAGAATTTTTGATTTCGGTTCTAGGGAAATCGGTTGAACCGAAGGGTTGGTTAGGAATCTAGGGTTTGTTTGATTCCGGGGTTTAGTGTGAATTAGATTGCTTGGTTGTTTAATTGTTACACGATTCGGGTAATCGTGGGATTGTGAGATCTATTGAAACCATGAAAGTAAAAAGTTTAGTAGAAGTGAAGATTGTTCGGCAAGAAGACATGTCAGGAACAACAGGACAAAATCCAATAATAATACAGAAAGAAGGAAATTCTCTTTCCCAGTTTCAGTGTCCGATTCTGAAACCAACAAACTATACGGTTTGGGCTATTCGTATCAAGACGATTCTTGAAGCAAATGGTTTGTGGGAAACGATTGAACCAGCAGAAAATGCAACGGTAGACACCAAGAAAGATAAGTCTGCAATTGCATATCTGTTTCAAGCAATACCGGAAGATGTTGTATTGCAAGTTGCAAGTTGTAAGACTGCAAAGGAAATTTGGGATAATCTAAAGGTTAGACACGTTGGTGTTGATCGGGTACAAAAGGCGCGTATGCACACGCTATTATCAGAATTCGAATTATTGCAAATGAAGGATGACGACACTATTAATTCATTTACAGCAAAGATTAATAGTATCGTTACCCGGGCAACTGAAGTAGGATCGACATTGAGTCAACCGACTCTAGTACGAAAACTCCTAAATGGCGTACCGGATAAGTTTACTCAAATCGTTGCCTCCATGGAACAATACTCCGATCTAGAAATTATGACGCTAGAAGAAGCAGTCGGAAGATTAAAGACGTATGAAGAACGGCTCAGGTTAAAGAAAGGAAATCAAGGAGAAAGCCAAGATAGGCTTATGTTCACACATAATGATAACACCAGAGGAAGACAATCCGGAAACCGCGGACATGGTAGGTTTAACCAAACACGTGGAAATTGGCAAAACAACGGAAATAGGCAAACTCCCAGAAATGAAGGATCTACATCTAGACCTAGAAATGGAAATTCTAGAAATTGGAGGAAGTTTGCAAGAACCGACCTAAGTAAGATCCAATGTTTTAAGTGTCAGAAGTTTGGACACTTCAAGAAGGATTGTTCTGAGAAAGACGAAGTACAATAACATTCAAACCTCGTCGAGGAAGACGAAGCACCCGTATTGCTAATGGCAATACAAGAAGAAAATGTTGTTCAAGAAAGGGCTCTGCTAAACGAGGAACGTATAGAACCAACAAGTTACGCCTCAGTAGATGAAAGTCTATGGTACTTAGACAACGGGGGCAGCAACCACATGACAGGAGTGCGAAGTCACTTCAAGGAGTTAGATGAAACGGTGACAGGGCAAGTACGGTTCGGTGACGGGTCGCACGTAGAAATTAATGGCAAAGGTTCAATACTACTGGAATGTCTGAACCAAGAACAAAAGATTGTTTCACAAGTAGACTACATTCCAAGTTTGAAAAGCAACATTTTGAGCCTCAGACAACTTACAGAAATTGGTTGCAAAGTGGTTATGGACGGAAATCTACTTACTATCTGAGATCGAAATAGAAAGCTACTAATGCGAGTCAAGAGAATGAAGAACAGTCTGTACAAAGTCAAACTGAAGACTGGAAAACCAATCTGCCTACTCTCAAAGACCGAAGACATAGCATGGTTATGGCACGCAAGGTTAGGCCACCTATGTGACAACTCGTATTTAGAACCGTCTCTTGTATTACGTGTTAACTTGTATGAACGTTACGTGATTAGTTGATGTGTGATTTCGTTGAATGTTATGGGTTTTTTTATTATGTTTCGTGTTATGAAATTTGGACCGCACATCTTTCACTTGGCCCAACCCCACTCGCAACCACTTACCTGACCCGAGACCCAAGGGCGGCCCAATGATGGGTTCGGCCCACTCACCCCTTGTACGCATACATGAACCATAGGGGGTGTAGTTTCTAATTACTTGCAAAACACTTTTCACACACACAAAAACCCTAGGAGCTCTATCTCTCTCTCGTTTTCTCTTGGAACTCGATGGCAGCCCTCACGTGGAGACTTTCTCTCGGTTCAATCCAACCCCTTCAATTCGGTTAGTGTTTTCATGATACGTGTTTGATCATTGTTGTTATGAAGCCATGTTTTGATTAAATGATTAGGGTTGCATGTATGATGAACAATAATATACTACATAATTATGTTCTTGTGAATCGGATGTGTGTGATGATGATAATCGGTTACCATAGCTTGCTTTCGATTTGATTACATGATGAACTAGAACCGAATGCTTGTTAATCGGATGTGATGTTATGATTTGTGGTATTAATTGGTTTATTGTACACATGACTTAGGGTTGCATGCTAGTCCTTGGATTCGTAAATCACATGGTCCGATTATATGTTCCATAGGATATTGGACTGTTATTGTTCTTGAATTGATGATCATAGTAGTATGAATGTTCATGATTGATAAATTGAATGCTGTTTGATCCGTTTTGAAACTGCCAAAGATGTTTGCTGATATTACGGAACTGATTGAGCTGCAATTAAGGAAGTCTGTTACACATGCTTAGTCTCGACACAGGTTGCGAGTCGAGAACTCCTAGTCTCGACTCGAGACCACAGCACCAGCACAAACAGCACAATCCGAGACCACGGTTGCGGGTCCGGTTGCGACTCGAGACCGTGAAGTCTCGACTAGTACATGATGACCCGAGACCTCCTTGTTGCAACTCGAGACATTGAGGCCGGCACAACTCGAGACCGCCTAGTCTCGACTCGGGATCTCTAGTCTCGACTCGAGACCATGAACACATGCACACTGTTTTGGACTTTGCACACTGTTACGAGCCCAACCATTTGGGCCTGTTTACGTGACTATATTGTTGTTGATCTGCCATGATTATATGTGTATGCTATGATCGTTACTTGTGTACAATACGTGTGGAATATACATGCACCACTTGATTACGAACCTAACTTGTATGGTAACCATGGTAGGACGTGGTTGACCACCATACTGCTTAATTGAACTTTTCTGTGTATCTGCCGAGCAAACCAAGGTGAGTTCACACAGCCAAGGCATGGGATTCCCGGGTTGGGAATTGGGTTGGAAGATTTGAATTGGATAATTACTCGTACTTACGCTATTGCTAGACTATATACCATTGTCCTCAGGTTAGTCAGGACACTTACGTAAAACCTACGTAAACTAGTATCTACCACTGTCTCCCGGGTCGGGAGGACACTTACGTAAAACCTACGTGAACTCATACCTACTACTGTCTTCTGGGTCGGAAGGACACTTACGTAAAACCTACGTAAACCCCACGCGTACCACTGTCCTCGGGGAAGGGCACTCACGTAAAACCTACGTGACCTTGTACGTATTCCTGTTCTCGGGCTAAGAAGAACACATGGTTGAAAATAGTCTAGTAAGTATAAATATGGGAAGCCCCCACTAGTAATAAACATAACCAAGGGAAACCCCCACTAGTAGTACATACATACATGGGAAGCCCCCACTAAATGAACATACGTGTTGCTATTACGAACTTACTTACTGTGAACTCGCTCAACTAGTTGTTGACTCTCTGCTGCATGCCTTGCAGGACCTTAGGTACTTATGGAGCTTGCACAGGGAGGAGCAGGTCGTTGTGGGACATGGATCGTGGATGCCTTGTTAACG
The DNA here is from genome assembly GCF_002127325.2 of Helianthus annuus. NCBI lineage: Eukaryota > Viridiplantae > Streptophyta > Magnoliopsida > Asterales > Asteraceae > Helianthus > Helianthus annuus. The sequence goes on from NC_035434.2 coordinate 100,240,957, forward strand.
TTTAATCTTTGAACTTATGATTTACATTGGATTTACATACTTATGCTTCCGCTACTCAAATTACGTTTTGATAAACACCAATTATATTGTGATGGGTTGTTTTGACTACTTTTAATATTTAAATGCTATGTTCAATATGATTGGCGGCTTGATCCTGGTCATGTCACGCCTCCAAGCGGTGGTACTCCGCGGGTGGATTTTGGGGGTGTGACAGATTGGTATCAGAGCCATTGGTTATAGAGAGCTTGGTTTTAATATGGGAAAAACGTTTTTATTAAAACCAGACTATAACCAGAACAGTGCTCTCAACGATCCACAACGACACTTCGCTCCACGTGCAAGACTCAACATCCTAGGTAATATGGTTTATGTTTGTATTGCCTACTTGCTAGATTACATAGAACTTTGCTCGTAGTATGCTTAGATACACATGACCCTATTACATGAGAATACCTATGTGCTTACACTCTTCTGTCATCGCACTACTCGCAAACCATTCTCACTTATGCTACTTTTACTATGAAGATCATGTCTTGACGTGTTAACATGACTCAAGCCCAGTTGACGGCTCTCATTAACGAACAAGTTGCTGCGGCACTTGCAGCCGCACAAGCAGGAGGTATTTCCTGTAGTTATAACTCACACTAGGATCTTTAGGTCCTACTCTCCTAAATCAACTCTTGTGTTTAACCTTGTCCTATTCGTACACAATAGGTCAACACGCACCGCAACCAGTTTGCACTTTCAAGAACTTCATGGACTGTCGTCCAAGTACGTTCAGTGGCACGGAAGGAGCAGTGGGACTACTCCATTGGTTCGAAAAGCTCGAGTCAGTATTCGAGATGTGTGAATGCCCTGAGGCTCGCAGGGTCAAGTACGCCACTGGTACTTTGGAAGGGATTGCGCTGACTTGGTGGAACGCGCAAGTTCAGATTTTAGGGCTGGCAGCTGCTAACGCTACCCCTTGGAACGATTTTAAGGAACTGATCAAGCGAGAATACTGCACGCGTGATGACATCCACAAGTTGGAAGTGGAGCTTTATCATTTAAAAATGACGGGGTCAGAAATCGAAGCTTATACGAAACGGTCAAACGAACTGGCCATCTTGTGTCCAACTATGGTGGACCCTCCAATTAAGCGCATTGAGTTGTATCTCAAGGGTTTAGCGCCAGAAATCCAGAGCCACGTGACATCGGCTAATCTCGACAACATCCAGGATATTCAGCGACTCGCTCATCGCCTCACTGATCAGGCAGTGGATCAGGACAAGCTACCGAAACGTATCCAGCGCTACTACTGCTACCACTGTCACACCCCCAAAATCCACCTGCGGAGTATCACCGCTTGGGAGCGTGACTGACCAGGATCAAGCCACCAATCATATAGAACAATATATATAATAAAAGTAATTGCCAATAAACCAAACCAAATCCATATGAAAGGTGTTTCAAAACATAAGTAAGTCATCATTGTTTAGCGGAAGCGTATAATTAAAACCCATCGTAATAAAGTATCAACTGTCATAAGTGTTTAGCAAATCAATCACGATTCAAGCCCACAACGACCAGCTCCTCCATGTGCAAGCTCCATATACCTAACGACCTGCAAGGCATGTAACAGAAGATCAACAACTAGTTGAGCGAGTTCACAGAAAGTAAATTGCGTAATAGTATATTCGTTTGTAACATGTGGCTCTACTGGGCCGATAGTACGTTCTATTGGTGGGGGCTTCCCATGTTGTATAACCACTAGACTATTCGTAACCATAAGTGTTCTACATATCCCGAGAACAGTAACACGTACAAGTTTACGTAGGTTTTACGTAAGTAATCCTTCACAACCGAGGATAGGGGTACGCGGGGGTTTACGTAGGTTTTACGTAAGTGCCTGACACAACCGAGGCAGTAGTGAGTATAAGTTCACGTAGGTTTTACGTGAGTATCCTTCACAACCGAGGATAGCGAGTAGCATAAGTATACGTAGGTTTTACGTATGTGTCCTGCACAAGCGAGGACGATGGTATGGTAGTCTAGTAACAGTGTATGTACGTGTCTAGTCAATCTCATTCCTTCAATCCCATTCCCAAGCCCTTGGGAATCCCATGCCTTAGAAAGGGTGTGAACTCACCTTGGTTTGCTCGGTATGCTAAACTATGTGCTCCCAAATAAACAATCACGACCTATAGTACGCACGTATATTCAATCAGTTCAAGTTCATAATAGATTCGCATGCAACCTATTAACATGAAGTGTGTTTAAGCAATCATTGTCATGTAACACATAACAGTTATTCCACGTTCATCCAATCATGCATCATATCACAGAGTTCTTGGTCAATTCTAACATGGTTATTCAGTAACACACTTAACAAGGTTATCAGGCTTAACAATATCAATACTTAACAAGGTCAACAAGATTAACAGGATCAACACCTTTAACTGAGTTACATATTTAACAGGGTTGCGTGCTTAACTTAACAGAGTTAACCCTTTACAGTTTTAACAAACAAACAGTGTTAATTAACAAACTAATAGCATTAGTTACTTAACAGAGTTAACACATATAACTTGGTTAATAAAGTTAACATACTTAACTACGTTAATCAATTTAACATGATTTGTCAACTAACAGTGTTAATCACTAACAAAGTGAACAAACATCATATAACTCAGTTTACTGTACAAAAATCTTGGACGAAAACACTAGTTTCGAAAACCCTTTCTGGGCCGTACACACTCAATGCCGAAATCACCCCTTTTGGGCCGGAATCCATTGGGCCGAAAACATTATAGCCGAAATCACCTTCAATGACGAAATCCCTTTGGATTTCGTCGGTATGTGTTTTCGTCGATATGTATCATCGTCAATAACAGTTTCATAATCATTAACCCTAAAAGCATCCTAACTGTTACATCGTCCTCATCATTCAATTATCATGCAATCGTTAACAGATTGTTTGTGATTATCAAAGCTTGACATATGATTAAACACAAAACCCATAATCAATCAGTTATCTATCATCTACCATTCTTACGATTCATAAGCTTTAATAACACGGTTAATACAACAACAGGGAACCCTAGATACAACCTATCAGTTACATGGTCAAAACATCATTCTCATCATTCGATTGTCAAATAGTCGTTAGTGAATTATTAGAATCATCATGTATTCATCATACAACATATAGCCGATCTTATCATGCATAACAGAATCTTAACACTATGAACATCCATTAACTAATTTAAATGTGAAATCACTAACCGAACAAAATAATGATCCAACCCGAAGTATCTGACTTCGAATAAGGAGAGGCAGCCGTCGGGTTTCAAAGAACAGCGAGGGAGAGAAGTTGAGATGTGATTAGGGTTTCTGGTTATCGAATTCGTATACTAAAGTCCCATATTGATACTGGGCCGAAGCCCATGCTGATTTCACTGAGTCCATGCTGTACGAAAACACTCAAAGTGTTTTCATGAGTGAGAGATTTCGTGGGTGAGGGTTTTCGAAGGGTTCTAGTATCTTGTTTTAAATATGCCAAAACACTAAAACAATTATTTTATTAACATACACACATATATGCACATGCATACCATATACAAATATAGACGCGACATCTTGTGAACGAATATTAAGTCAAGTAGCAACCTTGGAAACTCGGGTTGTCACATTATCCCCAACTTGAAAGAAATTTCGTCCCGAAATTTAGCACGCGGTTACTGAGGAAGCTAGATAAGTTGTATCGTTTACTGGTTTTCCTGGGGTGTCACATCCTCCCCCCGTTGATCTGGAATTTCATCCCGAAATTCCGCAGTAGTAGCTTCAGCCTCAGTAGTGGTTGCATTGGTTTCGAATAACTGGGGTACTTTTCTTTCATTTGGTCTTCGCGTTCCCAGGTGTATTCTGGGCCACGTCGGGAGTTCCAACGAACTCGAACTAGAGGGATTCTCTTGCTTTTGAGGACCTTAACATCCCGGTCCGTGATTTCTACAGGTTCCTCGACGAACTGCAACCGCTCGTCGATAGTGAGTTCCTTAAAAGGAACTATGAGGGTCTCATCTGACAGGCACTTCTTCAGATTCGACACGTGAAATACATTGTGAACTGCACCGAGTTCAGCTGGTAGGTTTAGCTTGTAAGCCACTTTACCTATTTTCTCAATGATCTCAAATGGTCCGACGTACCGCGGATTTAATTTGCCCCGTTTGCCAAAACGAACCACACCCTTCCAGGGTGAGACTTTTAGTAAAACCCGGTCCCCGACCTGAAATTCCAACGGTTTTCTACGCTTATCCGCGTATGCTTTCTGACGGTCGCGTGCTGCCGCCATGCGTTGTCGTATTTGTGCTATTCGTTCAGTAGCATCAACTACCATTTCTGGTCCTGAAATCTGACTATCCCCCACCTCTGCCCAACAGAGAGGTGACTGGCATTTACGCCCGTACAATGCCTCGAATGGAGCGGCTTGTATGCTGGTGTGATAACTGTTATTATACGAAAACTCCACCAAAGGGAGATGCTTTTCCCAGCCGTTGCCGAAATCAATAACACATGCCCGAAGCATGTCTTCAAGAGTTTGGATCGTTCGCTCAGACTGCCCATCCGTCTGAGGATGATATGCTGTGCTCATGTCTAATCGTGAGCCAAAAGATTTGTGCATCGCTTGCCATAGCTCTGACATGAATCGTGCATCCCGATCCGAAATGATAGAGGTGGGCACCCCGTGCCTTGAAACAACTTCTTTAAGATAGATGTCTGCGAGAGTGGAGAACATATCCGTTTCCTTTATAGCCAGGAAGTGTGCAGACTTGGTGGGTCGATCCACGATCACCCATATAGTGTCATTCCCCCGCTGGGATCTGGGTAGGCCTGTAACGAAATCCATGGAAATTTTCTTCCCATTTCCATTGCGGTATCTTGGGTTGCTGGAGTAGGCCCGCTGGTTTCTGATACTCCACTTTGACTTTTGCACATGTCAAACACTTGCCGACGTAAGTAGCAATGTGGGTCTTCATGCTAGGCCACCAATATTGTCACACCCCCAAAATCCCACACGCGGAGTACCACCGCTTGGGAGCGTGACTGACCAGGATCAAGCCACCAATCATATTGAACATGTAAATATATAGTAAAAGTTATCCATCAATACGAAAGGTGTTTATCAAAACCAACATAGTTAAGTATAGCGGAAGCATTAATGTAAAAACCCAATCATAAATATTAATGTATGAAATGACATAAGTAATCACGATCCATTTGCCCACAACGACCTGCTCCTCCTTGTGCAAGCTCCATAATGTACCTAAGGTCCTGCAAGGCATGCAGCAAATAATCAACAACTAGTTGAGCGAGTTCACAGAAAGTAAGTTCATAACAGTAATGCGTAAGTTCATCTAGTGGGGGCTTCCCATGCAAGTATATGCTACTGGTGGGGGATTCCCACATTTATCCTTAATAATGGGGGCTTCCCATTATGGTACTTACTAGACTATTTGCAACCATGTGTTCTTCTTAATCCGAGAACAGGAATACGTACAAGGTCACGCAGGATTTACGTGAGTGCCCTTCCCCGAGGACAGTGGTACGCGTGGGGTTTACGTAGGATTTACGTAAGTGTCCTTCCGACCCGGAAGACAGTAGTGGGTGTTAGGTTACGCAGGATTTACGTAAGTGTCCTCCCGACCCGGGAGACAATGGTAGATACTAGTTTACGTAGGTTTTACGTAAGTGTCCTGACTATCCTGAGGACGATGGTCTATAGTCTAGTGATTGCGCAAGTACGAGTAATCATTCCATATCAAACATTCCAACCCAATTCCCAACCCGGGAATCCCATGCCTTGGCTGTGTGAACTCACCTTGGTTTGCTCGGCAGGTGCATAAAAGGTTTCTTGTACTATAGTGGTCAATCTCGTCCTAATAAGGTTACCACGCAAGTCAGGTTTTGACTCCAAGAAATGCACGTAGGTATCACACATAAGCTAACAGATAACGTGCACGTAATAATCATGACAAGCACATAACATAAGTTAACTGTCATAACATGTCCATCTTGTGAAACTATGAGTCGGTCCAATAACCTCCGGCCCAAATATCGTAACAAATCAACAATACAATCTCGGCCCAAATAACATACATGAGTGACTTGTGCGATCCAATGTCTAAGCCCAAAAGATAATCGATCATAACGGTCAAATAACATATCGGCCCAATTAATCAATACCTAAGCCTTGTGCGACCCGGACAATTTTGTACGATCCGGATAGCTTGTGCGAACCCTTTGGGTTGTGCGATCCAATCCAGCCCAACCCAACATGTCACCCGGCCCAACAGTTACAATCATAACACTTGTGCGGTCCAGCTTCATTACCCAGCCCAAGACTACGGCCCAAAAACTAACCTTAGGCCTTGTGCGATTTTTTTGTGGGTTGTGCGGTCGGTCTTTGGGCTTTGAGGCCCAGCAGTAAATGTGCGATCCGATACACATACGGCCCAAATTAGACATCAGCCAACAATCTTGTGCGACTGAGGGCTGCTTGTGCGTTCGGGTCCTCTTGTGCGAAGAGACCCCTTGTGCGACCACGGGTCTTGTGCGACCGGTTAACAAATCCGGAAATTATGTATATTAGTTACAACCCATTTAATAGTTTCCATATTACCGAGTCAATCAATCAACATCAACAGTTTCACAATTAACTAATTCTCGATCAAACAAGGCAACTTATTCTTAAATCCATATGAACTCTCATGAACCCTAGATGATCGATAATCATGAACAATCATTCAAAACACCTAAACATACTCGTTTAAAGGTTTCAATTATCTCATGATACTTCTATCTTGTCCATATAACATTCTGGTTTCATGCAGCCAATTATCATTCATACAACCTTAATCACAGCAACAATCAATCCAAAGACATAGCATAGAAACATAGTAACATCACATCGGTTTAGCTTAATATCACATATATGATCCTAATCGGTTTTGTCTATCATGGTACCATATCAACATTCAACAAGGAAACAATAACAAAATACTAACCAATCAGAATCAAACGACAAGAGAGTGGTCCGATTGAAAAGCAAGATCTTCGATTGCCAAGGGGATGCTTGCCGTCGGCTTAGGGAGAGGTGAGAGCAAGTAGGGTTTGTAATTTGTGTGTGTGTTATGATTTTGCAACAAGTGAGGAAACAACCCCCACGGGTGATTATTTGTTTGCGTAGAAGAGAAGTGGGCCGGCCCATCATGGCTGCCCCCTTCTGGTCCGATTCCAAGCAACACAGCCCAAAGGGCTTGTGCGATTGATTGTGAAGTGTTGTGCGGTTTGGGCTCAATCACTATTCTAACATTCAACACATAGCATATAACCATAACATATCATGTATTCATTCAAATAATATGGTTCCCATAAGCATGTAACGTTACACAAGGTAAGTCTAAAGTACGAGTTGTCACATTATCCCCAACTAAAAAGAAATTTCGTCCCGAAATTTGGTATGCACTTACTGAGGAAGCTAGGTGAGTTATATCGTTCACTGGTTTTCCCGGGGTGTCACATCCTCCCCTCGTTGATCTGGAATTTCGTCCCGAAATTCCGAAGTAGTAGCTTCAGCCTCAGTAGTGGTTGCATTGGTTCCGAATAACTGGGGGTACTTTTCTGTCATCCTGTCTTCGCGTTCCCAGGTGTACTCTGGACCACGTTTGGAGTTCCAACGTACTCGAACAAGAGGGATTCTCTTGTTTTTGAGGACCTTCACATCCCGGTCCGTGATTTCTACAGGTTCTTCGACGAACTGCAACCGCTCGTCGATAGTGAGTTCTTTGAAAGGAATGATAAGGGTCTCATCTGATAGGCACTTTTTCAGATTTGACACGTGAAAGACATTGTGAACTGCACCGAGTTCAGCTGGTAGGTTCAACTTGTAGGCCACTTTGCCGATTTTCTCAATGATTTCGAACGGTCCGACGTACCGCGGATTTAGTTTGCCCCGTTTGCCAAAACGAACCACACCCTTCCAGGGTGAGACTTTAAGTAAAACCCGGTCCCCGACCTGAAATTCCAATGGCTTTCTACGCTTGTCCGCGTAGGCTTTCTGACGGTCGCGTGCTGCCGCCATGCGTTGTCGTATCTGTGCTATCTTTTCCGTGGCGTCCACTACAATCTCTGGACCCGTAATCTGACTATCGCCCACCTCTGCCCAACAGAGAGGTGACCGGCATTTACGTCCGTACAATGCCTCGAATGGAGCGGCTTGAATGCTGGTGTGATAACTATTATTATACGAGAACTCCACTAAAGGGAGGTGCTTTTCCCAGCCGTTGCCGAAGTCTATAACGCATGCCCTAAGCATGTCTTCAAGAGTTTGAATCGTTCGCTCAGACTGCCCATCCGTCTGAGGATGATATGCTGTGCTCATGTCCAATCGTGAGCCGAAAGATTTGTGCATCGCTTGCCATAGTTCTGACGTGAATCGTGCATCGCGATCCGAAATGATGGATGTGGGCACCCCATGCCTCGAAACAACTTCTTTAAGATAGACGTCTGCGAGAGTGGAGAACTTATCCGTTTCCTTTATAGCTAGGAAGTGTGCAGACTTGGTGAGTCGATCCACGATCACCCATATGGTATCATTTCCCCGCTGGGATCTAGGTAGGCCTGTAACGAAATCCATGGAAATTTCTTCCCATTTCCATTGCGGTATCGTGGGTTGCTGAAGTAGACCCGCTGGTTTCTGGTATTCCACCTTGACTCTCGCACAGGTCAAGCACTTGCCGACATAACTAGCGATGTGGGCCTTCATGCTAGGCCACCAATAAGTAGTTCTGATGTCTTGGTACATCTTGTCCGACCCTGAATGTACTGAGTAGCGAGACTTGTGAGCTTCATCCATTACAAGTTCGCGTAGACCGCCATAAAGTGGGACCCAAATATGCCCCGTTACATAGTAGGCGCCGTCTGCCTTCTGTTCTAATCGTTGCCTTGAGCCGCGTAGGGCTTCAGCCCTGACGTTTTCTGGTTTCAATGCTTCTGCCTGAGCATCTCGTATCTGTGTAGGAAGGCTAGACTGAATCGTAAGCTGCAGCGCTCGTACGCGCCGTGGTAAAGTGTCTTTCCGACTGAGGGCATCAGCCACAACATTGGCTTTGCCTGGATGGTACTTGATGGCGCATTCGTAATCGTTCAGTAGTTCAACCCATCGTCGTTGACGCATGTTCAAATCCTTCTGCTTAAGAATATGCTCGAGACTCCTGTGATCGGTGTAAATCGTGCACCTGGTACCGTACAGGTAGTGTCGCCATATCTTAAGCGCGAAAACAACAGCTCCCAGCTCTAAATCGTGCGTCGTGTAGTTCCGTTCGTGAATCTTAAGTTGGCGTGAAGCGTAAGCAATAACCTTGTCGCGCTGCATTAACACACATCCAAGACCCTGGATGGATGCATCACAATAAACCACGAAATCGTCCGTGCCCTCTGGCAAAGAGAGGATAGGTGCACTGCAAAGTCTATCCTTTAAGTGCTGAAAAGCAGTCTCCTGGGGCTCTCCCCAGCGATAGGTGACACCCTTCTGTGTCAGTAACGTAAGCGGCTGAGCAATCTTCGAGAAATCCTTGATAAACCATCTATAGTACCCCGCCAAACCCAAAAATTGGCGTATTTTCGTTGGTGTACGTGGTGCAGGCCAGTTCCTGATCGAGTCTACCTTGGATGGATCAACATGAATCCCATCCTTGTTCACTACATGGCCTAAGAAGTGGACTTCACGAAGCCAGAAGTCACATTTCGAAAACTTAGCGTACAGCTGTTCCTTCCGTAGGAGTTCCAAAATAAGGCGTAGGTGCTGCTCGTGTTCCCCCTGACTCTTGGAGTAGATCAGAATGTCGTCGATGAAGACAATGACAAACTTGTCAAGATAGGGTTTGCACACCCTGTTCATGAGGTCCATAAATACGGCAGGCGCGTTCGTCAACCCGAACGGCATGACAAGAAACTCGTAGTGGCCGTAGCGAGTTCTGAATGCTGTTTTGGAGACGTCCTCCTCCCGGACTCTCAGTTGATGATAACCTGACCTCAGGTCTATCTTCGAATAGTAGCACGACCCTTGCAACTGGTCGAATAGGTCGTCTATGCGTGGAAGAGGATAACGGTTCTTCACCGTCACCTTGTTCAGTTCCCTGTAGTCTATACACATCCTGAAGGTACCTGTGACAACTCAAATTTCCAAAATTTCTATTTCGTATTTATTGCACGATCGTGTATTGATTACCATGAAGTTATTTATGGTTTGATTGTTTGGTTGTATTTGTGAAACTTGTCAAATGTGTGAACTTGTTAGTGTGAAACACAAAGATCCTTCGAAGGATAGGTCCAACCTTCGAAGGATCACGAAACATGACTTACGGATCGAAGGATCACGAAACATATCCTTCGACCAAGGACTCTATCCTTCGAACAAAGATAGGATCCTTCGACATCTTTCGGCCCAGTCTTTCTGATGGGCTTGGCCCATTCCTGTGATACGTTTTATATACGTGAATGCATGTAAGTCGACAGTTATTTCAAAAACCCTAGTTCCATTGTGTGTGTGTGACGGCATAGCAGACCCATTCTCTGTTCGAAGATCTCGTTCCGTAATCCAGATTTTCCGGTTAGTGTGTGATGTTGTTTATGTTAGTAGATGATGCTTTGAGTGTATATGATTGCATGATTTATCAATTGTCTTGCAATATGTTGTTTGTATGTTAACCGGATATGTATGTTAATCGGATATGGATGTTAATCGGATATGTATGTTAATCGGATATGGATGTTAATCGGATGTGTATGTTAATCGGATCTGTTGTGATGATGTTTAATGATAATGTTTTGTGGATCGGCTGTGATATTATGCAATTCGGAATTTTTATTATTCATGGAACCGGAACATAATATGATTAAGTGTTATTATTGTTCATGTGGTTAAATTAGGGTTCATGAGGTTTAATATGAAACTCCCTGTTTGATCGATTCTGAGGTAACCGAATACTTGAATTTGTGTTAATTGATAATCACGGATAAACTTGGAAACTTTGAGTAAACGTAACTGATATTTATCGAAAGATATTAGTTATTCGAAACATAGTTGTGACCGAAAGATACTTGTTAGTCGAAACATAGTCGTTGTGACCGAAAGATACTTGTCCTTCGAACCATAGTAGTGTTGACCGAAGGATAGCATTGACCGAACCATAGTAGTGTTGACCGAAAGATAACAGCGTGGTCGAAAGATGACATTTGGTTCGAAGCATAACAATTGGTCCGAAAGATAACTGTGATAACTAATATGTCGAAAGATAACAGTTGGGTCGAAAGATAATGGGGGGTTATGAACATACTTTGAATGATGCTTGATTTATTTGGCATGCCATGCTTGGTGATGAATGTTAACAATTGTATTCGTGTACACTAGCTGATAATTAAATGTGAAATGATACGTGTTGTGCCGATATGCAAACTGACTGTTATGTGATACATGATTGATGCATGGTATTGGCTATCAAGCACTATGTGACATTAGATTGCATGCGTATCATTGCGAACATGAACTGATTTGTTATACGTGCATACAATAGGACGTGATTAATTACTTGTGAGTGCATAACCTAGCATACCGAGCAAACCAAGGTGAGTTCACACTCCTACTAAGGCATGGGATTCCCGGGTCATGGGAATGGGTTAAAGGTTATCATTGACTAAGAACGTATATATGCTTTTCCTAGACTATCACCTATCATGGTCCTCGGATGTCAGGACGGTTCCGTAGGTTGGGATAACACCTACGTGGTCACATGCCAATTACTGCCTCGGATGTCAGGCACGCACGTAAAACCTACGTGTACGCATTACTTACTTCTATCCTCGGTTAAGAAGGATACGTGCGTAAAACCTACGCACACCCCATACGCGCTACTGTTCTCGGACGAAGAACAGGGATAATACGAATAGTCTAGTGGTCACATAACATGGGAAGCCCCCACCTGTATAACTTACTATTGGCCCTGTAGAGCCACCCGTTACTTACTGTTACGCATTTACTTACTGTGAACTCGCTCAACTAGTTTGTTGATCATTCTGTTACATGCCTTGCAGATCGTTAGGTACTTGGAGCTTGCACTGGAGAAGCGGGTCGTTGTGGGCAAGGATCGTGGTTTCTACGTTGAACTATTATGACATTTAAAACTATTAACTATTGTTGGTTTATTTACTATGCTTCCGCTACACTTTGAAACTATGGTTATGTTTTGAACACCTATCGTATTGAATGGATGGTTTACATTTATTTTACTTAATATTAATTACATGTTCAATATGATTGGTGGCTTGATCCTGGTCAGTCACGCTCCCAAGCGGTGATACTCCGCGTGTGGATTTTGGGGGTGTGACAGATTGGTATCAGAGCCATTGGTTATAGAGAACTTGGTTTTAATATGGAAAAACGTTTTTATTAAAACCAGACTATAACCAGAACAGTGCTCTCAACGATCCACACCGACGCTTCGCTCCACGTGCAAGACTCAACTTCCTAGGTAATAAGGTTTATGTTTATTGCCTACATGCTAGAATTTGCATAGAACTTTGCTCGTAGTATGCTTACATTACCTTGCTCACAACTTGTCATTGCATGAGAATACTTATGTGCTTACACTCTTCTGTCATCGCACTATTCGCGAACCTTTCTCACTTATGTTGCCTTTGATGTGAAGATCAATGGCCGCACGAATTAACATGACTCAAGCCCAGCTAGAGGCTCTCGTTGCTGCGGCAGTTGCAGCCGCCCAAGCAGGTAGTATACCCTGCAGTATAGACACTAGGATCTTTAGATCCTACATTAATTCTTGTACTTAACTTTGCCCTATTCGTACACAATAGGTCAACCCGCTCAGCAACAACCTGGGTGCACCTTCAAGAATTTCATGGATTGTCGTCCTAGCTCGTTCAGTGGCACGGAGGGAGCAGTTGGACTCCTCCACTGGTTTGAAAAGCTCGAGTCGGTTTTCGAAATGTGTGAATGCCCTGAGGCTCGCAGGGTGAAGTTCGCCACTGGCACACTTGAAGGGATTGCGCTCACTTGGTGGAACGCACAAGTGCAGATCTTAGGGTTGGCAGCTGCTAACGCCACACCCTGGAATGATTTCAAAGAACTGATCAAGAGGGAATACTGCACTAGAGAAGACATTCACAAGTTGGAGGACGAGTTGTATAACTTGAAAATGGTTGGTTCGGAAATCGAAGCTTACACCAAGAGATCGAATGAGTTGGCTGTGTTATGTCCAACTATGGTGGACCCTCCATACAAGCGTATTGAGTTGTATCTCAAAGGTTTGGCACCAGAAATACAGAGCCACGTTACCTCGGCTAACCTCAACAACATCCAGGAAATCCAGCGTCTCGCTCATCGCATCACCGATCAGGCAGTGGATCAGAATAAACTGCCTAAGCGCGTCAGCGCTACTGCTACAGTCACTCCTTCAGCTACTCCCGTTACCCTCAGTGACAACAAGAGGAAATGGGAGGGGGATTCAAGCAAAGCATCAATTTCGGTTCAGTCCCAGAATCAGCAGCGAAAGACTGGCAACTATCAAAGCCCTAACCAGCAGTCGTCAGGTAGCCACAGGCAGGGTGGATACCGAGGAAACCTTCCAAAGTGTAACAACTGCAACAGGCACCACAACGGCCAGTGTAACAAGGGCCGTTGTCAAAGATGCCTCAAGATGGGTCACGAGGCCAAAGACTGTAGAAGCCCTCGTCCTGCGAATCAGGATCAGCAGCAGCCACCGGCACAGCAGAATCAGCAACAGGGCAACAAGGGGTGCTATAATTGTGGTGCTGAAGGTCACATCAAGAGACACTGCCCTCAGCTAAACAGGAACCAGAACAACAACAATCAGGGCAACGGGAACAATAACAACAATAACGGGGGAAACAACAACAACAATGGCAACGAAGCTCGGGGTCGTGCTTTTGTGCTAGGTCGGGGTGACGCAGTGAATGATCCCAATGTGGTTATGGGTAAGTTTCTTCTCGACGATATTTATGTTACTGTCTTATTTGATTCGGGTGCTGATACAAGCTATATGTCATTGAAAATGAGTAAATTATTAAAACGTACACCAACACCCCTAGACACCAAACACGTCGTAGAACTAGCCAATGGTAAAAGTGTAGAAGCCGCACAGGTAGTCAAGGGTTGTAGTATTGTTCTAGCGGGTCAGACTTTCTCGATTGATCTCATACCCATAGTTTTGGGTAGTTTCGACGTCGTCATCGGTATGGATTGGTTATCCCAACATCACGCGGAGATCTTATGCAAAGAAAAAGTTATTCGTATTCCTCGCTCCAGTCAAGAACCTCTCGAAGTACAAGGTGACAAGAGTGGTGCTGTGGTTGGCATCATTTCTTTCTTAAAGGCGCAGAAATGTTTACGAAAGGGACATACTGCCATTCTGGCACTTGTCACTGACGCATCAGCAAAGGAAAAGAAGCTGGAGGATATACCAGTTGTGCGTGATTTTCCTCAAGTGTTTCCTGAAGATTTACCTGGTTTACCACCTCATCGTCAAGTCGAGTTTCAGATTGAGTTAGCTCCTGGAGCAGCACCAATAGCCCGCGCACCGTATCGTTTAGCTCCAACCGAACTGGAAGAACTGTCGAAGCAGCTACAAGAGCTCTTGGAAAAGGGCTTTATTCGTCCAAGCTCTTCGCCTTGGGGAGCTCCAGTGTTATTTGTGAAGAAGAAAGACGGTACGTTCAGGATGTGCATCGACTACCGCGAACTCAATAAGGTGACGGTGAAGAACCGTTATCCTCTTCCGCGCATAGATGACCTATTCGACCAGTTGCAAGGGTCGTGTTACTATTCCAAGATTGATTTAAGGTCAGGGTATCATCAGCTGAGAGTCCGGGATGAGGACGTCTCCAAAACCGCTTTCAGAACTCGCTACGGTCATTACGAGTTTCTTGTCATGCCATTCGGGCTTACGAACGCGCCTGCAGTCTTCATGGATCTTATGAACAGGGTGTGCAAACCTTATCTTGATAAGTTTGTTATCGTTTTCATCGACGACATTTTGATTTACTCCAAGAGTCAGGAGGAGCACGAGCAGCACTTACGTCTTATCTTGGAACTTCTTCGAAAAGAGCAATTGTACGCAAAGTTTTCAAAATGCGACTTCTGGCTTCGTGAAGTCCACTTCTTAGGCCATGTGGTGAACAAGGATGGGATTCATGTCGATCCATCCAAGGTTGATTCGATCAGAAACTGGCCAGCACCACGTACACCGACAGAAATACGCCAATTCTTGGGTTTGGCGGGTTACTACAGGCGATTTATTAAAGACTTCTCAAAGATCGCGCAACCACTTACTATGCTAACACAGAAAGGTGTCGTTTACAGATGGGGTAATACGCAAGAGACCGCTTTTCGGTACTTAAAGGATAGGCTTTGCAGCGCACCTATTCTCTCATTGCCAGAGGGCACGGATGACTTCGTGGTTTTTTGTGACGCATCGATACAGGGGCTTGGTTGTGTATTGATGCAGCGGGATAAAGTTATTGCCTACGCTTCGCGGCAACTCAAGGTTCATGAACGGAACTACACGACGCACGATTTAGAGCTGGGAGCTGTTGTTTTCGCGCTTAAGATATGGCGACACTACCTGTACGGTACCAAGTGCACGATTTACACCGATCACAGGAGTCTCGAGCATATTCTTAAGCAAAAGGATTTGAATATGCGTCAACGGAGATGGGTTGAACTTCTAAACGACTATGAATGCGCCATCAAGTATCATCCAGGCAAGGCCAATGTTGTGGCTGATGCCCTCAGTCGGAAAGACACTCTACCTAAGCGCGTGCGAGCGCTACAGCTTACTATTCAGTCCAGTCTTCCTGCACAGATACGAGCTGCTCAGTTAGAAGCACTGAAACCCGAAAACGTCAAAGCTGAAGCCTTACGCGGCTCAAGGCAACGCATGGAACAAAAGGAAGACGGCGCCTACTATGTAATGGGGCGTATTTGGGTCCCACTTTATGGCGGTTTACGCGAACTTGTAATGGATGAAGCTCACAAGTCTCGCTATTCGGTGCATCCAGGGTCGGATAAAATGTACCACGACATCAGCACTACTTATTGGTGGCCTAGTATGAAGGCTCACATCGCTACGTACGTTGGAAAATGCTTAACCTGTGCGAGAGTCAAGGTTGAATATCAGAAACCAGCTGGTCTACTTCAGCAGCCTAAGATACCGCAATGGAAATGGGAAGAAATTTCCATGGATTTTGTTACAGGTCTACCTAGATCTCAGCGTCGGAACGATACAATATGGGTCATAGTTGATCGACTCACCAAGTCTGCACACTTCCTGCCGATCAAGGAAACGGACAAGTTCTCCACTCTCGCAGACGTCTATCTTAAAGAAGTTGTTTCGAGGCACGGAGTGCCCACCTCTATTATTTCGGATCGCGATGCACGATTCACGTCAGAGCTTTGGCAAGCGATGCACAAATCCTTCGGCTCACGATTAGACATGAGCACAGCATATCATCCTCAGACGGATGGGCAGTCTGAGCGAACTATCCAAACTCTAGAAGACATGCTTCGAGCGTGTGTCATCGATTTCGGCAACGGCTGGGAAAAGCACCTCCCTTTAGTGGAGTTTTCATACAATAACAGCTATCATACCAGCATTCAAGCCGCTCCATTCGAGGCACTGTACGGACGTAAATGCCGGTCACCTCTCTGTTGGGCAGAGGTGGGGGATAGTCAAATTACGGGTCCAGAGATTGTAGTGGACGCCACAGAAAAGATTGCGCAGATACGACAACGCATGGCGGCAGCATGCGACCGTCAGAAAGCCTACGCGGACAGGCGTAGAAAGCCATTGGAATTTGAGGTCGGGGACCGGGTTTTATTGAAAGTTTCACCCTGGAAGGGTGTGGTTCGATTTGGTAAACGAGGCAAACTGAATCCGCGGTACGTCGGACCATTCGAAATCTTAGAAAAGATTGGCAAAGTAGCCTATAGATTAAACCTACCAGCTGAACTCGGTGGAGTTCACAATGTATTTCACGTGTCGAATCTGAAGAAATGCCTATCAGATGAGACCCTTATAGTTCCTTTTAAGGAACTCACTATCGACGAGCGGTTGCAGTTCGTCGAGGAACCAGTTGAAATCACGGACCGGGATGTTAAGGTCCTCAAACACAAGAGAATCCCTCTTGTTCGAGTTCGTTGGAACTCCCAGCGTGGCCCAGAGTATACCTGGGAACGCGAAGACCAGATGAAAGAAAAGTACCCCCAGCTATTCGAAACCAATGCATCCACTTCTTAGGCTGAAGCTACTACTACTGAATTTCGGGACGAAATTCCAAATCAACGGGGGGATGATGTGACACCCCAGGAAAACCAGTGAACGATGTAACTTACCCAGCTTCCTCAGTGAGTGCGTACCAAATTTCGGGACGAAATTTCTTTTAAGTTGGGGATAATGTGACAACTCAAATTTCCAAAATTTCTATTTCGTATTTATTGCACGATCATGTATTGATTACCATGAAGTTATTTATGGTTTGATTGTTTGGTTGTATTTGTGAAACTTGTCAAATGTGTGAACTTGTTAGTGTGAAACACAAAGATCCTTCGAAGGATAGGTCCAACCTTCGAAGGATCACGAAACATGACTTACGGATCGAAGGATCACGAAACATATCCTTCGACCAAGGACTCTATCCTTCGAACAAAGATAGGATCCTTCGACATCTTTCGGCCCAGTCTTTCTGATGGGCTTGGCCCATTCCTGTGATACGTTTTATATACGTGAATGCATGTAAGTCGACAGTTATTTCAAAAACCCTAGTTCCATTGTGTGTGTGTGACGGCATAGCAGACCCATTCTTTGTTCGAAGATCTCGTTCCGTAATCCAGATTTTCCGGTTAGTGTGTGATGTTGTTTATGTTAGTAGATGATGCTTTGAGTGTATATGATTGCATGATTTATCAATTGTCTTGCAATATGTTGTTTGTATGTTAACCGGATATGTATGTTAATCGGATATGGATGTTAATCGGATATGTATGTTAATCGGATATGGATGTTAATCGGATGTGTATGTTAATCGGATCTGTTGTGATGATGTTTAATGATAATGTTTTGTGGATCGGCTGTGATATTATGCAATTCGGAATTTTTATTATTCATGGAACCGGAACATAATATGATTAAGTGTTATTATTGTTCATGTGGTTAAATTAGGGTTCATGAGGTTTAATATGAAACTCCCTGTTTGATCGATTCTGAGGTAACCGAATACTTGAATTTGTGTTAATTGATAATCACGGATAAACTTGGAAACTTTGAGTAAACGTAACTGATATTTATCGAAAGATATTAGTTATTCGAAACATAGTTGTGACCGAAAGATACTTGTTAGTCGAAACATAGTCGTTGTGACCGAAAGATACTTGTCCTTCGAACCATAGTAGTGTTGACCGAAGGATAGCATTGACCGAACCATAGTAGTGTTGACCGAAAGATAACAGCGTGGTCGAAAGATGACATTTGGTTCGAAGCATAACAATTGGTCCGAAAGATAACTGTGATAACTAATATGTCGAAAGATAACAGTTGGGTCGAAAGATAATGGGGGGTTATGAACATACTTTGAATGATGCTTGATTTATTTGGCATGCCATGCTTGGTGATGAATGTTAACAATTGTATTCGTGTACACTAGCTGATAATTAAATGTGAAATGATACGTGTTGTGCCGATATGCAAACTGACTGTTATGTGATACATGATTGATGCATGGTATTGGCTATCAAGCACTATGTGACATTAGATTGCATGCGTATCATTGCGAACATGAACTGATTTGTTATACGTGCATACAATAGGACGTGATTAATTACTTGTGAGTGCATAACCTAGCATACCGAGCAAACCAAGGTGAGTTCACACTCCTACTAAGGCATGGGATTCCCGGGTCATGGGAATGGGTTAAAGGTTATCATTGACTAAGAACGTATATATGCTTTTCCTAGACTATCACCTATCATGGTCCTCGGATGTCAGGACGGTTCCGTAGGTTGGGATAACACCTACGTGGTCACATGCCAATTACTGCCTCGGATGTCAGGCACGCACGTAAAACCTACGTGTACGCATTACTTACTTCTATCCTCGGTTAAGAAGGATACGTGCGTAAAACCTACGCACACCCCATACGCGCTACTGTTCTCGGACGAAGAACAGGGATAATACGAATAGTCTAGTGGTCACATAACATGGGAAGCCCCCACCTGTATAACTTACTATTGGCCCTGTAGAGCCACCCGTTACTTACTGTTACGCATTTACTTACTGTGAACTCGCTCAACTAGTTTGTTGATCATTCTGTTACATGCCTTGCAGATCGTTAGGTACTTGGAGCTTGCACTGGAGAAGCGGGTCTTTGTGGGCAAGGATCGTGGTTTCTACGTTGAACTATTATGACATTTAAAACTATTAACTATTGTTGGTTTATTTACTATGCTTCCGCTACACTTTGAAACTATGGTTATGTTTTGAACACCTATCGTATTGAATGGATGGTTTACATTTATTTTACTTAATATTAATTACATGTTCAATATGATTGGTGGCTTGATCCTGGTCAGTCACGCTCCCAAGCGGTGATACTCCGCGTGTGGATTTTGGGGGTGTGACAGTACCGTCCTTCTTTTTCACGAAAAGTACTGGAGCTCCCCATGGCGAAGAGCTTGGACGAATGAAGCCCTTTTCCAAGAGCTCTTGTAGCTGCTTTGACAGTTCTTCCAGTTCTGATGGAGCTAGACGATATGGTGCGCGAGCTATGGGTGCTGCTCCTGGAGCGAGCTCGATTTGAAATTCGACCTGACGGTGGGGCGGTAAGCCAGGTAAGTCTTCAGGAAACACCTGAGGGTAGTCGCGTACAACAGGAATATCCTCCAGTCTCTTTTCCTTCACTGATGCATCCGAAACGAGTGCCAAGATTGCGGTGTGACCCTTCCGCAGACACTTCTGAGCCTTCAAGAAAGAGATGATGCCAACCACAGCACCACTCTTGTCGCCTTGAACTTCAAGAGGTTCTTGACCAGAACATGGAATACGAATGATCTTCTCACTGCATAAGATCTCTGCCTGATGTTGGGATAACCAATCCATCCCAATAACGATATCAAAACTTCCCAAGACTATGGGAATAAGGTCGATGGAGAAAACTTGACCGGCTAAGACAATACTACAACCCCTGACTATCTGCGTGGCTTCTAAACTCTTACCATTAGCTAGTTCTACGACGTGTTTGGTGTTTAGGGGTGTTGATGTACGTTTTAACAATTTACTGGCTTTCACAGAAATATAACTTGTATCCGCACCCGAATCAAATAAAACAGTAACATATATATCGTCAAGGAGAAACTTACCCATAACCACATTGGGATCGTTCATTGCATCTCCTCGTCCTAACACGAAAGCTCGACCCCTTGCCTAGTTGCCATTGTTGTTGTTGTTTCCCCCGTTGTTATTGTTCCCGTTGCCCTGGTTATTGTTGTTGCGATTCTGGTTCAACTGAGGACAATCGCGTTTGAAATGACCTTCAGCCCCACACTGGAAACATCCCCGGTTTCCACGCTGTGGCTGCTGCTGCTGCTGTGGGTTCTGTGGAGCTGGTTGTTGCGGTTGCTGGTTCTGATTTGCAGGCCGTGGGTTCCTACAGTCTTTGGCCTCGTGACCCATCTTGAGACATCTTTGACAACGACCCTTGTTGCACTGGCCGCTGTGGTGTCTG
This sequence comes from Helianthus annuus, assembly GCF_002127325.2. NCBI lineage: Eukaryota > Viridiplantae > Streptophyta > Magnoliopsida > Asterales > Asteraceae > Helianthus > Helianthus annuus. The sequence goes on from NC_035434.2 coordinate 100,261,804, forward strand.
TTGCAGTTGTGACACTTGGGGTGGAACCCTTGATACCTTCTCTGTCTATGACCACCAGAGGATTGCTGACTAGGACTCTGGTAGTGGTCAGTCTTTTGCTGCTGAGCTTGAGATTGAACTGTTGCTGAACCTTTGCTAGAATCCCCATCCCACTTTCTTTTGTTGTCACTGGGTGTAGTGGGAGTAGCGGCTGAAGTGGTAGCACTGATGCGTTTGGGCAACTTGTTTTGTTCCACCGCCTGATCCGTGAGGCGATGAGCAAGACGCTGGATGTCTTGGAAATTGTCGAGGTTAGCCGATGTAACATGGCTCTGAATTTATGAGGCTAGGCCCTTGAGGTACAACTCGATGCGTTTGATCGGAGGGTCTACCATGGTAGGACACAAAATAGCCAGTTCGTTCGATCGCTTCGTGTAAGCTTCTATCTCTAACCCCGTCATCTTCAAGTGATAAAACTCATTCTCCAACTTGTGGATATCATCCCTTGTGCAGTACTCACGCTTGATAAGTTCCTTGAATTCGTTCCAGGGTGTGGCGTTAGCAGCTGCCAACCCTAAGATCTGAACTTGGGCGTTCCACCAAGTTAGTGCTATTCCTTCTAGCGTGCCAGTGGCGTATTTCACCCTGCGAGCCTCAGGGCATTCACACATCTCGAACACTGACTCCAGCTTCTCAAACCAGTGGAGGAGTCCCACTGCCCCCTCTATGCCGCTGAAAGTACTTGGACGACAGTCCATGAAGTTCTTAAAGGTGCAAACTTACTGCTGCGCTGGTTGACCTATTGTGTACGAATAGGGCAAAGTTTAAATACAAGGGCTAGTCTAGGAGTGTAGGATTTAAAGATCCTAGTGTGAGTTATGACTACAGGATATACTACCTGCTTGAGCAGCTGCAAGTGCCGCAGCAACTTGAGCTTGAACGAGAGCCTCTAGCTGGCTTGAGTCATGTTAATTCGTCCAGACATGATCTTCATAGTAAAAGTAGCATAAGTAAGGATGGTTCGCGAGTAGGGCGATGACAGAAAAGCGTAAGCACGTAGGTATTCTCATGTAATAAAGTCATGTGTATCTAAGTGTAATGCGAGCAAAGTTCTATATAGTTCTAGCATGCAGGTAATAATCATAAACCTTATTACCTAGGATGTCAAGTCTTGCACGTGAAGCGAAGCGTCTTGTGGATCGTTGAGAGCACTGTTCCGGTTATAGTCTGGTTTTAATAAAAACGTTTTCCCATATTAAAACCAAGTTCTCTATAACCAATGGCTCTGATACCAATCTGTCACACCCCCAAAATCCCACACGCGGAGTACCACCGCTTGGGAGCGTGAATGACCAGGATCAAGCCACCAATATTGAACATGTAGATGTATAGTAAAAGTTATCCATCAATACGAAAGGTGTTTATCAAAACCAACATAGTTAAGTATAGCGGAAGCATTAATGTAAAAACCCAATCATAAATATTAATGTATGAAATGACACAAGTAATCACGATCCATTTGCCCACAACGACCTGCTCCTCCTTGTGCAAGCTCCATAATGTACCTAAGGTCCTGCAAGGCATGCAGCAAATAATCAACAACTAGTTGAGTGAGTTCACAGAAAGTAAGTTCATAACAGTAATGCGTAAGTTCATCTAGTGGGGGCTTCCCATGCAAGTATATGCTACTGGTGGGGGATTCCCACATTTATCCTTAATAATGGGGGCTTCCCATTATGGTACTTACTAGACTATTTGCAACCATGTGTTCTTCTTAATCCGAGAACAGGAATACGTACAAGGTCACGCAGGATTTACGTGAGTGCCCTTCCCCGAGGACAGTGGTACGTGTGGGGTTTACGTAGGATTTACGTAAGTGTCCTTCCGACCCGGAAGACAGTAGTGGGTGTTAGGTTACGCAGGATTTACGTAAGTGTCCTCCCGACCCGGGAGACAATGGTAGATACTAGCTTACGTAGGTTTTACGTAAGTGTCCTGACTATCCTGAGGACGATGGTCTATAGTCTAGTGATTGCGCAAGTACGAGTAATCATTCCATATCAAACATTCCAACCCAATTCCCAACCCGGGAATCCCATGCCTTGGCTGTGTGAACTCACCTTGGTTTGCTCGGCAGGTGCACAAAAGGTTTCTTGTACTATAGTGGTCAATCTCGTCCTAATAAGGTTACCACGCAAGTCAGGTTTTGACTCCAAGAAATGCACGTAGGTATCACACATAAGCTAACAGATAACGTGCACGTAATAATCATGACAAGCACATAACATAAGTTAACTGTCATAACATGTCCATCTTGTGAAACTATGAGTCGGTCCAATAACCTCCGGCCCAAATATCGTAACAAATCAACAATACAATCTCGGCCCAAATAACATACATGAGTGACTTGTGCGATCCAATGTCTAAGCCCAAAAGATAATCGATCATAACGGTCAAATAACATATCGGCCCAATTAATCAATACCTAAGCCTTGTGCGACCCGGACAATTTTGTACGATCCGGATAGCTTGTGCGAACCCTTTGGGTTGTGCGATCCAATCCAGCCCAACCCAACATGTCACCCGGCCCAACAGTTACAATCATAACACTTGTGCGGTCCAGCTTCATTACCCAGCCCAAGACTACGGCCCAAAAACTAACCTTAGGCCTTGTGCGATTTTTTTGTGGGTTGTGCGGTCGGTCTTTGGGCTTTGAGGCCCAACAGTAAATGTGCGATCCGATACACATACGGCCCAAATTAGAAATCAGCCAACAATCTTGTGCGACTGAGGGCTGCTTGTGCGTTCGGGTCCTCTTGTGCGAAGAGACCCCTTGTGCGACCAAGGGTCTTGTGCGACCGGTTAACAAATCCGGAAATTATGTATATTAGTTACAACCCATTTAATAGTTTCCATATTACCGAGTCAATCAATCAACATCAACAGTTTCACAATATGCTAATTCTCGATCAAACAAGGCAACTTATTCTTAAATCCATATGAACTCTCATGAACCCTAGATGATCGATAATCATGAACAATCATTCAAAACACCTAAACATACTCGTTTAAAGGTTTCAATTATCTCATGATACTTCTATCTTGTCCATATAACATTCTGGTTTCATGCAGCCAATTATCATTCATACAACCTTAATCACAGCAACAATCAATCCAAAGACATAACATAGAAACATAGTAACATCACATCGGTTTAGCTTAATATCACATATATGATCCTAATCGGTTTTGTCTATCATGGTACCATATCAACATTCAACAAGGAAACAATAACAAAATACTAACCAATCAGAATCAAACGACAAGAGAGTGGTCCGATTGAAAAGCAAGATCTTCGATTGCCAAGGGGATGCTTGCCGTCGGCTTAGGGAGAGGTGAGAGCAAGTAGGGTTTGTAATTTGTGTGTGTGTTATGATTTTGCAACAAGTGAGGAAACAACCCCCAAGAGTGATTATTTGTTTGCGTAGAAGAGAAGTGGGCCGGCCCATCATGGCTGCCCTCTTCTGGTCCGATTCCAAGCAACACGGCCCAAAGGGCTTGTGCGATTGATTGTGAAGTGTTGTGCGGTTTGGGCTCAATCACTATTCTAACATTCAACACATAGCATATAACCATAACATATCATGTATTCATTCAAATAATATGGTTCCCATAAGCATGTAACGTTACACAAGGTAAGTCTAAAGTACGAGTTGTCACAAATATGTTGTTTTGAGATCGTGGTACATTTTATCCGAACCTGGATGTACCGAATAGCGAGACTTATGAGCTTCATCCATCACAAGTTCTCGTAAACCACCATATAGTGGAACCCAAATACGTCCTGTTACATAGTAGGCGCCGTCTTCCTTTTGTTCCATTCGTTGCCTTGAGCCGCGTAAGGCTTCAGCGTTGACGTTGTCGGGTTTCAATGCTTCGATCTGAGCAGTTCGTATCTGTGCAGGAAGACTGGACTGGATAGTGAGCTGCAAGGCTCGTACGCGTCTAGGTAGGGTGTCCTTCCGACTGAGAGCGTCAGCCACAACATTGGCCTTGCCTGGATGGTACTTGATAGCGCATTCGTAATCGTTAAGTAACTCGACCCATCGTCGTTGACGCATGTTCAATTCCTTCTGCTTGAAGATATGCTCGAGACTCCTGTGATCGGTGTAAATTGTGCACTTGGTACCGTACAGGTAGTGTCGCCATATCTTAAGTGCAAAAACAACAGCTCCCAGCTCTAAATCGTGCGTCGTGTAGTTCCGTTCATGAACCTTGAGTTGACGAGAGGCGTAGGCAATAACTTTATCCCGCTGCATCAATACACAACCAAGCCCTTGTACCGATGCGTCACAATAGACCACAAAATCATCCGTGCCCTCTGGCAATGAGAGAATAGGTGCGCTGCATAGTCTATCCTTCAGGTACTGAAAGGCAGTTTCTTGTGTATTACCCCAACGATAGGTAACACCTTTCTGTGTCAACATAGTAAGCGGCTGTGCGATCTTGGAGAAGTCTTTGATGAATCGTCTGTAATACCCCGCCAAACCCAAGAATTGGCGTATTTCCGTTGGTGTACGCGGTGCAGGCCAGTTCCTGATCGAGTCTACCTTGGATGGATCGACATGAATCCCATCCCTGTTCACCACATGGCCTAAGAAGTGGACTTCATGAAGCCAGAAGTCGCATTTTGAAAACTTGGTGTACAATTGTTCCTTCCGAAGGAGTTCCAAGATAAGGCGTAAGTGCTGCTCGTGTTCCTCCTGACTCTTGGAGTAGATCAGAATGTCGTCGATGAAGACAATGACGAACTTGTCAAGATAGGGTTTGCACACCCTGTTCATAAGATCCATGAAGACTGCAGGCGCGTTCGTTAGCCCGAATGGCATGACTAGAAACTCGTAGTGACCGTAGCGAGTTCTGAGTGCTGTCTTAGAGACGTCCTCATCCCGGACTCTCAGCTGATGGTAACCGGACCTTAGATCAATCTTGGAGTAGTAACTCGACCCTTGCAACTGGTCGAATAAGTCGTCAATACGTGGAAGAGGACAGCGATTCTTCACTGTCACTTTGTTCAGTTTGCGGTAATCAATGCACATCCTGAAGGTACCGTCCTTCTTTTTCACAAATAACACTGGAGCTCCCCAAGGCGTAGAGCTTGGATGAATAAAGCCCTTTTCCAAGAGCTCTTGTAGTTGCTTTGACAGTTCTTCCAGTTCAGTTGAAGCCAACCGATATGGTGCTCGAGCTATGGGTGCTGCTCCTGGAGCGAACTCGATTTGAAATTCAACCTGACGATGAGGCGGTAGACCAGGTAAATCTTCAGGAAACACTTGAGGAAAATCATGTACAACTGGGATATCCTCTATTCTTTTCTCTTTCGTCGATGCATTAGTAACTAGTGCCAAAATGGCGGTGTGACCCTTTCGTAAACATTTCTGAGCCTTCAGGAAAGAGATGATGCCAACCACTGCACCACTCTTGTCGCCTTGAACTTCGAGAGGTTCCTTACCCGAGCGAGGAATACGAATGATCTTCTCCTTACATAGAATATCTGCCTGCTGCTTAGATAACCAATCCATGCCGATAACGATGTCGAAACTACCCAGAACTATTGGAATAAGATCAATTGAGAAGGCCTGACCCGCTAGAACGATGTTACAACCCTTGACTATATGCGTGGCTCCTACACTTTTACCATTCGCTAGTTCTACGACATGTTTGGGGTTTAGGGGTGTTGGTGCACGTTTTAACAATTTACTCATTTTCAAAGACATATAACTCGTATCCGCACCCGAATCGAACAAAACAGTAACATAAATATCATTGAGAAGAAACTTACCCATAACTACGTTGGGATCGTTTCTGGCATCACCCTGCCCCAACACGAATGCACGACCCCTTGCTTTATTGCCATTGTTGTTCCCTCCGTTGTTGTTGTTGTTGCCATTTCCCTGATTGTTGTTATGGTTGTTGTTGTTCTGGTTCCTGTTCAGCTGAGGGCAGTGCCTTTTGAAGTGACCCTCTGCACCGCAATGAAAACACCCTCTGTTGCCCTGCTGTTGATTCTGCTGTGCTGGTGGCTGCTGCTGATTCTGATTCGCAGGTCGAGGGCTTCTACAATCTTTGGCCTCATGACCCATCTTGAGGCATCTTTGACAGCGACCCTTGTTACACTGGCCACTGTGGTGTCTGTTGCAGTTGTTACACTTTGGGAGGTTCCCTCGATATCCGCCCTGCCTGTGGCTGCCTGAAGAATGCTGACTGGGACTCTGGTAACTGTCAGTCTTTCGCTGCTGAACCTGTGACTGAACTGAAGCTGATCCTTTGCTGGACTCCCCATCCCATTTTCTCTTGTTGTCGCTGGGAGTAGCAAGTGTAGTAGCAGTGGTAGCGGTAGCAGTAGCGCTGATACGTTTAGGCAGTCTGTTCTGATCCACTGCCTGATCTGTGATGCGATGAGCGAGGCGCTGAATAGCCTGAATGTTGTCAAGATTAGCCGATGTCACATGGCTCTGAATCTCTGGTGCTAATCCCTTGAGGTACAACTCGATGCTCTTGTATGGAGGGTCCACCATAGTTGGACACAGCACGGCCAGCTCGTTTGACCGTTTAGTATAAGCTTCGATTTCTAACCCAGTCATTTTCAAATGGTAAAACTCATCCTCCAGCTTGTGGATGTCTTCCCGAGTACAATATTCCCTTTTAATCAGTTCCTTGAAGTCATTCCAAGGGGTAGTGTTAGCAGCTGCCAACCCTAAGATCTGAACTTGAGCGTTCCACCAAGTTAACGCAATCCCCTCTAAGGTACCGGTGGCATACTTGACCCTGCGAGCCTCAGGGCATTCACACATCTCGAATACCGACTCGAGCTTCTCAACCCAATGGAGGAGTCCCACCGCTCCTTCTGTGCCACTGAATGTGCCTGGATGACAACCCATGAAGTTATTGAATGTGCAGATAGGTTGCTGTGCGTTCTGACCCGTTGTGCGAGGAAAATAGGTCAAGGTTAAGCGCAAGAGTTGGGTCACGAGAGTAGGATTCTAACATCCTAGGATAGGTTTGGAATAGCAGGTTATACCTCCTGCTTGTGCGGCTGCAAGCGCCGCGGCAACTTGTTCGTTAATGAGAGCCATCAACTGGGCTTAAGTCATGTTAACACGTCCAAACATGATCGAGTAGTTAAAGTAGCATAAGTGTGAATGGTTCGCGAGTAGTGCGATGACAGAAGAGTGTAAGCACATAGGTATTCTCATGTAATAGTGTCATGTGTATCTAAGCATACTACGAGCAAAGTTCTATGAAATTCTAGCAAGCAGGTAATAAACATAAACCATATTACCTAGGATGTTGAGTCTTGCACGTGGAGCGAAGCGTCGTTGTGGATCGTTGAGCACTGTACTGGTTATAGTCTGGTTTTAATAAAAACGTTTTCCCATATTAAAACCAAGTTCTCTATAACCAATGGCTCTGATACCAATCTGTCACACCCCCAAAATCCACCTGCGGAGTATCACCGCTTGGGTGCGTGACTGACCAGGATCAAGCCACCAATCATATAGAACAATATATATAATAAAAGTAATTGCCAATAAACCAAACCAAATCCATATGAAAGGTGTTTCAAAACATAAGTAAGTCATCATTGTTTAGCGGAAGCGTATAATTAAAACCCATCGTAATAAAGTATCAACTGTCATAAGTGTTTAGCAAATCAATCACGATTCAAGCCCACAACGACCAGCTCCTCCATGTGCAAGCTCCATATACCTAACGACCTGCAAGGCATGTAACAGAAGATCAACAACTAGTTGAGCGAGTTCACAGAAAGTAAATTGCGTAATAGTATATTCGTTTGTAACATGTGGCTCTACTGGGCCGATAGTACGTTCTATTGGTGGGGGCTTCCCATGTTGTATAACCACTAGACTATTCGTAACCATAAGTGTTCTACATATCCCGAGAACAGTAACACGTACAAGTTTACGTAGGTTTTACGTAAGTAATCCTTCACAACCGAGGATAGGGGTACGCGGGGGTTTACGTAGGTTTTACGCAAGTGCCTAACACAACCGAGGCAGTAGTGAGTATAAGTTCACGTAGGTTTTACGTGAGTATCCTTCACAACCGAGGATAGCGAGTAGCATAAGTATACATAGGTTTTACGTATGTGTCCTGCACAACCGAGGACGATGGTATGGTAGTCTAGTAACAGTGTATGTACGTGTCTAGTCAATCTCATTCCTTCAATCCCATTCCCAAGCCCTTGGGAATCCCATGCCTTAGTAAGGGTGTGAACTCACCTTGGTTTGCTCGGTATGCTAAACTACGTGCTCCCAAATAAACAATCACGACCTATAGTACGCACGTATATTCAGTCAGTTCAAGTTCGTAATAGATTCGCATGCAACCTATTAACACGAAGTGTGTTTAAGCAATCATTGTCATGTAACACATAACAGTTATTCCACGTTCATCCAATCATGCATCATATGACAGAGTTCTTGGTCAATTCTAACATGGTTATTCAATAACACACTTAACAAGGTTATCAGGCTTAACAATATCAATACTTAACAAGGTCAACAAGATTAACAGGATCAACACCTTTAACTGAGTTACATATTTAACAGGGTTGCGTGCTTAACTTAACAGAGTTAACCCTTTACGGTTTTAACAAACAAACAGTGTTAATTAACAAACTAATAGCATTAGTTACTTAACAGAGTTAACACATATAACTTGGTTAATAAAGTTAACATACTTAACTACGTTAATCAATTTAACATGATTTATCAACTAACAGTGTTAATCACTAACAAAGTCAACAAACATCATATAACTCAGTTTACTGTACAAAAATCTTGGACGAAAACACTAGTTTCGAAAACCCTTTCTGGGCCGTACACACTCAATGCCGAAATCACCCCTTTTGGGCCGGAATCCATTGGGCCGAAAACATTATAGCCGAAATCACCTTCAATGACGAAATCCCTTTGGATTTCGTCGGTATGTGTTTTCGTCGATATGTATCATCGTCAATAACAGTTTCATAATCATCAACCCTAAAAGCATCCTAACTGTTACATCGTCCTCATCATTCAATTATCATTCAATCGTTAACAGATTGTTTGTGATTATCAAAGCTTGACATATGATTAAACACAAAACCCATAATCAACCAGTTATCTATCATCTACCATTCTTACGATTCATAAGCTTTAATAACACGGTTAATACAACAACAGGGAACCCTAGATACAACCTGTCAGTTACATGGTCAAAACATCATTCTCATCATTCGATTGTCAAATAGTCGTTAGTGAATTATTAGAATCATCATGTATTCATCATACAACATATAGCCGATCTTATCATGCATAACAGAATCTTAACACTATGAACATCCATTAACTAATTTAAATGTGAAATCACTAACCGAACAAAATAATGATCCAACCCGAAGTATCTGACTTCGAATAAGGAGAGGCAGCCGTCGGGTTTCAAAGAACAGCGAGGGAGAGAAGTTGAGATGTGATTAGGGTTTCTGGTTATCGAATTCGTATACTAAATAAAACAAGTCCCATATTGATACTGGGCCGAAGCCCATGCTGATTTCACTGAGTCCATGCTGTACGAAAACACTCAAAGTGTTTTCATGAGTGAGAGATTTCGTGGGTGAGGGTTTTCGAAGGGTTCTAGTATCTTGTTTTAAATATGCCAAAACACTAAAACAATTATTTTATTAACATACACACATATATGCACATGCATACCATATACAAATATAGACGCGACATCTTGTGAACGAATATTAAGTCAAGTAGCAACCTTGGAAACTCGGGTTGTCACAACCACATCAGCCGCTACTCCTGCTACCCCCAGTGACAACAAAAGAAAGTGGGAAGGGGATTCTAGCAAAGGTTCAGCAACAGTTCAGTCTCAGGCTCAGCAGCAGAAGACTGACCACTACCAGAGTCCCAGTCAGCAGTTTTCTGGTAGTCGTGGGCAGAGAAGGTATCAAGGAAATCTCCCAAAGTGCCACAACTGTAACAGGCACCACAGCGGCCAGTGCAACAAGGGTCGTTGCCAAAGGTGTCTCAAGATGGGCCACGAGGCTAAAGACTGTAGGAGCCCACGACCTGCGAATCAGAACCAGCAACCGCAACTACCAGCTCCACAGAACCAGCAACAGCGAGGCAACAGGGGATGCTTTCAGTGTGGTGCTGAAGGCCATTTCAAGCGGGATTGCCCCCAGATAAACCAGAATCGCAACAACAACAACAATCAGGGCAATGGTAACAACGGTGGGAACAATAATGGCAATGAAGCTAGGGGTCGTGCTTTTGTGCTGGGTCGAGGTGACGCAAGGAATGATCCCAACGTGGTCATGGGTAAGTTTCTTCTCGACGAACTTTATGTTACTGTTTTGTTTGATTCGGGTGCGGATACAAGTTATATGTCTTTGAAAGTTAGCCAAATGTTAAAACGTACACCCACACTTCTAAACACCAAGCATGTTGTAGAATTAGCTAATGGTAAGAGTCTAGAGGCCACGCACATAGTTCAGGGTTGCAATCTTATCCTCGCGGGTCAGACTTTCTCGATCGACCTCATCCCCATAGTTTTGGGTAGTTTCGACATCGCCATTGGTATGGACTGGTTATCTCAACAGCAGGCGGAAATCTTATGCAAGGAAAAGATAGTTCGCATCCCCCGCTCTGGTCGGGAACCTCTCGAAGTTCAGGGCGACAAGAGTGGTGCTGTGGTCTACATCATCTCCTTTCTAAAGGCTCAGAAGTGTTTACGAAAGGGACACACTGCCATTTTGACGCTTGTCACTGATGCATTAGCGAAGGAAAAGAAATTGGAGGATATTCCAGTTGTACGTGACTTTCCTCAGGTGTTTCCAGAGGAATTACCTGGTCTACCGCCTCATCGTCAGGTCGAGTTTCAAATCGAGCTAGCACCAGGAGCAGCACCGATAGCACATGCACCATATCGTTTAGCTCCAACTGAACTAGAAGAACTGTCAAAGCAGCTACAAGAGCTCTTGGAAAAGGGCTTTATTTGTCCAAGCTCTTCGCCTTGGGGAGCTCCAGTGTTATTCATGAAAAAGAAGGACGGTACCTTCAGGATGTGCATAGACTACAGGGAACTCAATAAGGTGACGGTGAAGAACCGTTATCCTCTTCCACGCATTGACGACTTATTCGACCAGTTGCAAGGGTCGAGTTACTACTCCAAGATAGACTTGAGGTCAGGTTACCATCAGCTGAGAGTCCGGGATGAGGACGTCTCCAAAACAGCATTCAGAACTCGCTACGGCCACTACGAGCTCCTAGTCATGCCGTTCGGGCTAACGAACGCACCGGCAGTTTTTATGGACCTTATGAACAGGGTGTGCAAACCCTACTTAGACAAGTTTGTGATTGTATTCATTGACGACATTCTGATCTACTCCAAGAGTCAGGAGGAACACGAGCAGCACTTACGGCTTATCTTGGAACTTCTTTGAAAGGAACAACTGTACGCCAAGTTTTCAAAACGCGACTTCTGGCTTCGCGAAGTCCACTTTCTAGGCCACGTAGTAAACAAGGATGGGATCCATGTTGATCCATCCAAGGTTGATTCGATCAGGAACTGGCCTGCACCGTGTACACCAACGGAAATACGCCAATTCTTGGGTTTGGCGGGGTATTACAGGCGATTCATCAAAGACTTTTCAAAGATTGCACAGCCGCTTACACTACTGACACAGAAGGGTGTCACCTACCGTTGGGGTAATACTCAGGAAACTGCTTTTCAGCACTTAAAGGATAGACTTTGCAGTGCACCTATCCTCTCATTGCCAGAGGGCACAGACGACTTCGTGGTTTACTGTGATGCATCCATCCAGGGTCTTGGATGTGTGTTAATGCAGCGCAACAAGGTCATTGCTTACGCTTCACGCCAACTCAAGGTTCACGAACGGAACTACACGACGCACGACTTAGAGCTGGGAGCTGTTGTTTTCGCACTCAAGATATGGCGACACTACCTGTACGGTACCAAGTGCACTATCTACACCGATCACAGGAGTCTCGAGCATATCTTCAAGCAGAAGGAATTGAACATGCGTCAACGTCGATGGCTTAAACTACTGAACGATTACGAATGCGCTATCAAGTACCATCCAGGCAAAGCCAATGTTGTGGCTGACGCCCTCAGTCAGAAAGACACTCTACCTAGACGCGTACGAGCCTTACAGCTCACTATTCAGTCTAGTCTTCCTGCACAGATACGAGATGCTCAGGTTGAAGCATTGAAACTAGAAAACGTAAGGGCTGAAGCCTTACGCGGCTCAAGGCAATGACTAGAACAGAAGGAAGACGGTGCCTACTATGTAACAGGGCGTATTTGGGTCCCACTTTATGGCAACCTGCGTGAGCTGGTAATGGATGAAGCTCACAAATCTCGCTACTCGGTACATCCAGGGTCGGATAAAATGTACCACGATATCAGGACAACGTATTGGTGGCCTACCATGAAGGCCCACATCGCTACCTATGTCAGCAAGTGCTTGACCTGTGCAAGAGTCAAGGCAGAGTATCAGAAGCCAGCAGGCCTACTTCAGCAACCAAAGATACCACAGTGGAAATGGGAGGAAATTTCCATGGATTTTGTTACAAGCCTACCTAGAACCCAGCGTGGGAACGATACTATTTGGGTGATCGTGGATCGACTCACCAAGTCTGCTCATTTCCTGGCAATCAAAGAAACAGACAAGTTTTCCACACTAGCAGACGTATACTTGAAAGAAGTAGTCTCAAGGCATGGGGTGCCCACCTCTATCATTTCGGATCGCGATGCACGATTCACATCAGAACTATGGCAAGCAATGCACAAAGCTTTTGGCTCACAGCTAGACATGAGCACAGCATATCACCCTCAGACGGATGGACAGTCTGAGTGCACGATTCAAACTCTAGAAGACATGCTTCGGGCATGTGTTATCGATTTCGGCAACAGCTGGGAAAAGCATCTCCCTTTGGTGGAGTTCTCATACAATAACAGTTATCACACCAGCATACAAGCCGCTCCATTTGAGGCATTGTACGGGCGTAAATGCCGATCACCTCTCTGTTGGGCAGAGGTGGGGGATAGCCAGATCACGGGTCCAGAACTTATAGTGGACACCACGGAAAAGATTGCACAAATACGACAACGTATGGCGGCAGCTCGCGACCGTCAGAAAAGCTACGCGGATAAGCGTAGGAAGCCATTGGAATTTCAGGTCGGGGACCGGGTTTTACTCAAAGTCTCACCCTGGAAGGGTGTGGTTCGTTTGGCAAACGGGGCAAGCTCAATCCGCGGTATGTCGGACCGTTCGAGATCATAGAAAGAATAGGCAAAGTAGCCTACAGATTAAACCTACCAGCTGAACTCGGTGCAGTTCACAACGTCTTTCACATGTCAAATCTGAAGAAGTGTCTGTCAGATGAGACCCTCACAGTTCCTCTGAAGGAACTCACTATCGACGAGCAGTTGCGATTCATCGAGGAACCAGTTGAAATCACGGACCGGGATGTTAAGGTCCTCAAGAACAAGAGAATCCCTCTTGTTCGGGTTCGTTGGAACTCCCGTCGTGGCCCAAAGTTCACCTGGGAACGAGAAGATCAGATGAAAGAAAAGTACCCCCAATTGTTCGCGAACAGTACAACCACTACTGAGGCTGAAGCTACCACGGAATTTCGGGACGAAATTCCAGATCAACGGGGGGAGGATGTGACAGTGAGCAGTGAGTACGTACCAAATTTCGGGACGAAATTTCTTTCAAGTTGGGGATAATGTGACAACTCGTATTTAGAACCGTCTCTTGTATTACGTGTTAACTTGTATGAACGTTACGTGATTAGTTGATGTGTGATTTCGTTGAATGTTATGGGTTTTTTTATTATGTTTCGTGTTATGAAATTTGGACCGCACATCTTTCACTTGGTCCGACCCCACTCGCAACCACTTACCTGACCCGAGACCCAAGGGCGGCCCAATGATGGGTTCGGCCCACTCACCCCTTGTATGCATACATGAACCATAGGGGGTGTAGTTTCTAATTACTTGCAAAACACTTTTCACACACACAAAAACCCTAGGAGCTCTATCTCTCTCTCGTTTTCTCTTGGAACTCGATGGCAGCCCTCACGTGGAGACTTTCTCTCGGTTCAATCCAACCCCTTCAATTCGGTTAGTGTTTTCATGATACGTGTTTGATCAATGTTGTTATGAAGCCATGTTTTGATTAAATGATTAGGGTTGCATGTATGATGAACAATAATATACTACATAATTATGTTCTTGTGAATCGGATGTGTGTGATGATGATAATCGGTTACCATAGCTTGCTTTCGATTTGATTACATGATGAACTAGAACCGAATGCTTGTTAATCGGCTGTGATGTTATGATTTGTGGTATTAATTGGTTTATTGTACACATGACTTAGGGTTGCATGCTAGTCCTTGGATTCGTAAATCACATGGTCCGATTATATGTTCCATAGGATATTGGACTGTTATTGTTCTTGAATTGATGATCATAGTAGTATGAATGTTCATGATTGATAAATTGAATGCTGTTTGATCCGTTTTGAAACTGCCAAAGATGTTTGCTGATATTACGGAACTGATTGAGCTGCAATTAAGGAAGTCTGTTACACATGCTTAGTCTCGACACAGGTTGCAAGTCGAGAACTCCTAGTCTCGACTCGAGACCACAGCACCAGCACAAACAGCACAATCCGAGACCACGGTTGCGGGTCCGGTTGCGACTCGAGACCATGAAGTCTCGACTAGTACATGATGACCCGAGACCTCCTTGTTGCGACTCGAGACATTGAGGCCGGCACAACTCGAGACCGCCTAGTCTCGACTCGGGATCTCTAGTCTCGACTCGAGACCATGAACACATGCACACTGTTTTGGACTTTGCACACTGTTACGAGCCCAACCATTTGGGCCTGTTTACGTGACTATACTGTTGTTGATCTGCCATGATTATATGTGTATGCTATGATCGTTACTTGTGTACAATACGTGTGGAATATACGTGCACCACTTGATTACGAACCTAACTTGTATGGTAACCATGGTAGGACGTGGTTGACCACCATACTGCTTAATTGAACTTTTCTGTGTATCTGCCGAGCAAACCAAGGTGAGTTCACACAGCCAAGGCATGGGATTCCCGGGTTGGGAATTGGGTTGGAAGATTTGAATTGGATAATTACTCGTACTTACGCTATTGCTAGACTATATACCATCGTCCTTAGGTTAGTCAGGACACTTACGTAAAACCTACGTAAACTAGTATCTACCATTGTCTCCCGGGTCGGGAGGACACTTACGTAAAACCTACGTGAACTCATACCTACTACTGTCTTCTGGGTCGGAAGGACACTTACGTAAAACCTACGTAAACCCCACGCGTACCACTGTCCTCGGGGAAGGGCACTCACGTAAAACCTACGTGACCTTGTACGTATTCCTGTTCTCAGGCTAAGAAGAACACATGGTTGAAAATAGTCTAGTAAGTATAAATATGGGAAGCCCCCACTAGTAATAAACATAACCGAGGGAAACCCCCACTAGTAGTACATACATACATGGGAAGCCCCCACTAAATGAACATACGTGTTGCTATTACGAACTTACTTACTGTGAACTCGCTCAACTAGTTGTTGACTCTCTGCTGCATGCCTTGCAGGACCTTAGGTACTTATGGAGCTTGCACAGGGAGGAGCAGGTCGTTGTGGGACATGGATCGTGGATGGCTTGTTAACGTTTAATCTTTGAACTTATGATCATTGGATTTACATACTTATGCTTCCGCTACTCAAATTACGTTTTGATAAACACCAATTATATTGTGATGGGTTGTTTTGACTACTTTTAATATTTAAATGCTATGTTCAATATGATTGGTGGCTTGATCCTGGTCATGTCACGCCTCCAAGCGGTGGTACTCCGCGGGTGGATTTTGGGGGTGTGACAACCTACACTTCGATGCTATCAAGGAAATGACTCGTAAGAACTTGGTATATGGAGTTCCTCAAATAAGTCATGCTAGTCAAGTCTGTGACGCATGCTTATTAGGAAAGCATAGTAGGGCACCATTTCCAAATCAGGCGAAGTTCAGATCTTTAAAACCTCTGGACTTAGTCTATGGAGATTTGTGTGGTCCTATATCCCCACCAACACATGCTGGGAAGAAGTATATATTCTTACTTGTAGACGACTGTACTCGCTACATGTGGGCATATTTACTAACTTCCAAGGATCAAGCATTCGAAACTTTTAAGGAGTTCAAAGAAAAGGTGGAAAAGGAAGCACAGACCAAGTTAAAAATGTTAAGGACGGATAGAGGAGGTGAATTCACATCGGCTGAATTCAACAAGTATTGCAAAACCAACGGCATAGCAAGACAGCTCACAGCACCATATTCCCCACAGCAAAATGGAGTAGTAGAAAGGCGAAACAGGACGATGTTATCCACTACTCGCAGTATGCTGAAGGCAATGAACATGCCACAGAACTTTTGGGGTGAAGCAATACGACACACGATATATGTACTAAACAGAGTTCCAACAAAGGCCCTGGTGAACAAGACACCTTATGAAGCATTGAAAGGAAGGAAGCCAAATCTAGAACACTTGAAAGTTTTTGGCTGCACGGCTTATGATAAGGTATTACCACTTCAACAAAAGAAGTTAGATGATAAAAGTGCACCTATGGTTTACCTTGGAATAGAAGAAGGATCAAAGGCATACAGATTATATGATCCAGCAAAGAACATGATATATGTCAGTAGAGACGTAAAGTTCATGGAAGGTCAACCATGGAACTGGAATAGTTATATGGAGACGGTAGATTCAGGGAATCTCGAATGGACAAACTTTGTCATTCAAGAAGATGACAACCCACCAGAATTAGAAGAAAATGAACCAAGTAGTCCTGGTAGTAGCGGGCCACATCATGAAGATTCAGGAGTAGATCAGACAGAAGAACCAAACTCCTATGAAACCCCGCCAGCACATTCGTACAATCAGAACTCAGCAGGAAGTTCAAGCAGTTTATCAAGTGGAGGTCCATCCACCTCTGAAAGCAGAACAGAAAGTATTAGTGACACTCCAGTAAAAGTGAGAAGTCTCGAAGAATTATACGAAGAGACAGAGGAAATTCAAGTACATCCACATGAATTATTACTTGCTGAAGAAGAACCAAGGAATTACAAGGAAGCATCTAGTGACAGAAAATGGATTGAAGCAATGAAGGCTGAGTTAGACTCAATAAACAAGAATAACACCTGGAGATTGACGGAGTTGCCAAGAGATCACAAGGCAATAGGTTTAAAGTGGGTATTCAAGACTAAGAAAGATGCAAACGGAAACATCGTCAGACACAAGGCAAGGCTAGTTGCAAAAGGATATGTTCAGCAACACGGAATAGACTTTGACGAAGTCTTTGCACCAGTTGCACGTATGGAAACAGTACGACTAATGTTGGCTTTAGCAGCATATCAAGGTTGGGAGGTACATCATTTAGATGTGAAATCTGCATTCTTACACGGAGACCTCAAGGAGGAAGTCTATGTATCACAACCAGAAGGATTTGTAGAGCCAGGAAATGAAGGAAAGGTTTACAGACTATCAAAAGCACTGTATGGATTGAGACAAGCACCAAGAGCTTGGAACACGAAGTTAGATCAAACCCTAAAGTCGCTTAACTTCAAGAAGTGCACTTTAGAGAACGCAATCTATACAAGGACAAGTGAAGCTTCTACGCTAATAGTTGGAGTCTATGTTGACGACTTGATAGTCACTGGAACATCAAAAAAGGAGATAGACGTCTTCAAATCTCAGATGAAGAACAAATTTGATATGAGCGATCTAGGATTGCTAGCATACTATCTGGGAATAGAAGTAATTCAAACAGGGGGTGAGATAGGCATCAAGCAGACAGGATATATCAACAAGATACTCAAAGACGCCGATATGTTATCCTGCAATGACACAAAGACTCCCATGACTCCAGGAACTCAATTAACAAAGACTGAAGAAGGAGATCTAGTAGATGCAACACATTACAGAAGCCTGATAGGTTCTCTCAGGTACTTATTGCATACAAGGCCAGATCTCTGTTACCCAGTCAGTCTGCTTAGTAGATTCATGCAAGAACCGAAGGAACAACACTTGAAAGCAGTAAAGAAAATACTACGTTACATCAAAGGAACTAAAGAGCATGGAATCATCTACAAGAAGCAAGGAGGATGTAAGATCACAGGTTATAGTGATAGTAGTTTTGGAGTTAATACAGACAAAGGAAAAGGAACAACTGGTCTGGTATTCTACTTTGGAGAATCACCTATAACCTGGTGTACTCAGAAGCAACAGACAGTGGCTCTATCATCATGTGAATCAGAATTCATGGCAGCCACTGCAGCAGCATGTCAAGCACTATGGCTTAAAAGATTGTTAAGTGAAATCACAGGCTGGAAGGAAGAAAAGATAACACTCAGAGTAGATAATGTTTCAGCAATAGCACTCATGAGAAATCCAGTCTTTCATGGAAGAAGCAAGTACATTGACACACGCTATCACTTCATAAGAGAATGTGTGGAAAACGAAGATATCACTGTGGAACACATAAGTGGAGAACTACAACGAGCAGATATACTAACAAAGGCACTAGCAAGGATCAAGTTTGCTACAATGAGGGAACTGCTCGGGATTCAAGATTTGAAGCAACTTACGGATGTTCGAGATTAGGGGGTGAATGAAAACCCGGTTAATCTCTTAACATCACATACTTAGTTAGATAGTTAGAATAGATTATTACATAGCGGTTATGAACTACAAGGACCAATGTTGTCAAAGTGAAAGATGGAAACCACCACCCTTTACCGAAAGGGTGTGTCCCCTCCCTCACATCGATTCTGATCGGCACAAGGCAAAAGAAAGAAGAGGCACCGGTTGGATTTGAACGGACAAGAAACAACATACCTCTTCAAGGTTTAATCATCTTCAAGGTTTAATCACAACCACACACTCAAGAGACGTGTCTATTCACGAAGAGACACAACTCTTCACTCGTACCCGTAGAAAACTATAAATAGGATCGTATAGTTTCATTTGTAATCACTTACTCTCATTCGATTGTACATACATTCAAGTTATTATTTATGCAAGTTTGTTTAATCACGCTCGTTCTAGATATCAAGATCCATTTCGGGCCAACATGAAAGAAACCTCATATTTATCGAGGAATTGTGTGTTGTTTCGCCAAGAATTGTGTTGTAGGAGATCAAAAAGTTCAATTCAAAGATTCAGCCTCTTGCATGTTGGGTTTCCATGAATATTTTAAACTGAACTGGTGTGTGTCTTTTAGGAGGGTCTTCAAACTCGCTTTTCCATTCAACAACCATTTCATCAAGTCGGCTCTTGCTCGCTCTACCTCTTCAACTTCTTTACCACCCCTTGGTACACCAAAAATGTCATGAACCAATTTTCAATAATATGTATCTGGTGACTCCCAACGTTCAAGACATGTGTGTTATGATCATAGTTTGTGACCAGCCACCGCCCAGATTGTTCTCATTTTAAACCCAAGAATCGATCCAAATCCAATGTTTACAACCGACTTCATTTGATATACGTTGAAAGTTTGCACCAGATTTTCCATTTGTCTCAAAGTTGTTCGTAGCGTCAGTTTCCCGTCCAGCAGTGGCAGGTGAGGTTTAATTCTTGTCACCATTTGTAGTGCGTTGGATAATGTACTCACTCGTGCAACTTGTGATTTTGTAAACTGTGGCTTGACTGTTGGTTTAGACATAGTTTTCGCCTTCTTTAGTGGTGAGTTCACAAAATCATCATCAGAGTCTTATCTCACATTTTCAGCTAAACATACTACAACACATTCAATGGAATTGCCTTGTTAGCATCATAACTATTACTACTTCCTACATTTTTTAGGAAAAACACACTTTGTACCCGAACTCCACCCAACTTTTTATATATGATAACTATTATTATATACTTGTGTACAAAAATAAAACAAGTAAATAATATTCAGCATCTTGTATATATAATTATAAATATAAAACATGTAACACATATACACAGGTAAAGTTTATTGAATCTCATTGGGCAGTTTTAAAGCCGGTTGATGGGCCCAAGCCCCTCAAGCATTTCAGCCCTTTACAAAAATTATAGAAAGTTACGTTTAAAACTCCATTGCTCGAATCACCCTAATGAATATAGTGTAAAGCATTAGCGAAGCTTGGGGTGGATTTTTTACAATTCTGCGCGGACGGGGGAGGGGGGGGGCAAAAGCGTATATACCTAAAAATTTCTATACGAAGGTACTGTTCATAACACTACGCGTCGCACGGCCGTATCCGAAAATCACAAAAAAAAAAAAAAAAAAAAAAAAAAAATTGGCCCTATTTGAGATAAAAAAAATTTGGGCCCTATTCGCAAATCTTCAAATAATATAAACTCATCAATCATTCAATCAAATATATAAATATTAAAACCCATAATACTATGATAACTGTTATGAAATAGATAAAACAAATTAACAAAAATAGTGTAGCAAAAATGATCAAATTACCGAACCTAACTGCTAAGCGAACAGTGTGGTTCTTCATCTACGTTCACATCTTCTTCACCCACATTATCGTCACTCAAGTTAGAACTAAAATCTTGAGTTTCTTTTGAAAAAAAACTTGAGTATTCGGTTTTGTTTTACTTCGTCCGCCTTTCTTTTCTCTTCCTCTATCTTTCTCTTCTTACGTTTTTTATGGCCAGATAGGTGTTTATATTTAGGAACGGGAGGCATAATTTCTAAATATTAACCAAAAACATTCATTCAATCATATGAAGTTTTATAGTATATGAAATCAGAATCACACATATTAATATATTATGAAATCAAAAACATATGACATCAAAAACATATGAAATTAAAACTTCAAAAACATATGATCAACATTTTCTTTCCAGCTTCCCTCGTCCCAATTCCCTGTGCGATATACTATACTGCCTGCGACAGTGCGACGTTTTGTTTCCTTTCCCTGATCTAGCAGACCCTTATTTTTGTCTAGACTAGTCACTTGGGCTTGTTAATTGTGCCGTTTTTTTTAACTTTTAAACTGGCCCTGAGTTTAAAAACTTTGGGTCTTTTAGCAGGCCCTTATTTATACAAATATCGAGAATTATATATATATATATATATATATATATATATATATATATATATAATTTATAAAATTTTCAGGCCCTATATTGATTTGGGCCCTGATCACAGGCACCTCCTGCACCCCCTGATAGACGGCCCTGACGCGTCGAAAAGTTCGGGGGGCGGGCGCTCCCTCCCGCCCCAAGGAAGCTGCGCCCATGGTGTAAAGGTAACTAAAGTGTCACGTTTGTTAGACCGTGGGTGTGGGGCGTGGGTTGCGGTGGGGTTGTCAAGCAATGCTGTCTAGATCACACCGGGCTAGCGTTTGTTACTACTTTTCTACTTCTTCTATGATATCTCTTTATTTTTTATAAATCAACCCACAACATCCTACATTAATGCATCCTTTTAACCAAAGCTACGACCTAAACAACCCCTTTGGATACCAAGAAAACCCGAACCCTATCCCGCCACCAAACCGTCCACACCAAACCCGACCCCAAGGATCGAGATGAGGAAACATATCCAAGTGTCATATAATAAAAATATATCTCTAAAAGAAAACACGAAGATATGAAATTTCCAGTCGTGCCCGTCGATCATCTTACCGGCCCACAATTGGCAATGATGTTGGAATGAAAGAAGAAATCATAAAAAAAATATAACATGGAGAAATCATGAGTTTTTAATTTTCTTTTTAAATTTTATGTAGTTTTTATTTAATTTTATGTAGTTTTTTTAATTTTATTTGTAGTTTTTTTTAAATATTATATGTAATATTCTCTTCTATTTTAATTAGTGTGTTATTTTAATTAAATTAAATTTAAAATAGTTTAAACAAACAAAATCCATATGGCTGGCGTGGCCTAGGGGTGTTATGAGCCGATACGATCCGATCGAGGGTCTGCTCATGCTCGGATTGAATTACAACTGATCCGCGATCGGATCGGATCGAATTTGCAAAACCGAGCACAAAAGTGATGCTCATGCTCGGATTGAATTCGAATCGAGCGGATCGTTTTCGCTCAGTTTTGCTCGGTTTTTTCTCAAATCCTAACTAAAATCGAGCGGATTGTTTTCGCTCAGTTGAATTATAAGGTTGCGTTCAACAACAAAAACAAAACCTAACTTAATTAAAACATATCCAACGCCTTACTAACAAAAGAAATACATTACTAAAATCATGATTCTAAAAATGTTATTAACAATATGAAAAAGCAAAAAAGAAAGTGCGAAATACAAATTGTCATTTACCTCAAAAGACATAAACTTCTTCTTTAAGCTTGATCATCTTCATCTACAAAATTCAACTTCAAATCAACATATAACCTATAAACACAACCATTAAACAAAACCATTAAGTTCTACACATTACATAACAACTTTTAAGTTAGATTTTGATATTAACTATTAAGTTGGGCTAGTATATATTTTGAGCTTTTAATTTTTTTGGGCTAGTATATTTTTTGAGCTTTTAATATAGAAATATATTAATTATTAATCAAAATAATTCGAGTGAAACCGAGCGATCGACGAGCGAGCGGACCTTTGCTCATGCTTGGATTGAATTTGAATCGAACCGATCCGAGCGGCTCATTTACAAACTAAGCGGGAATCGAACGAGCATTTTTCGAGCATTTCTCGAGCGATCGTCGGCCACACCCCACCCCTTGTTTTTGAATATTATCTTGTAGATCTCACACTCGCTACGTGGTGAACAATACCCCAACCCAATACTCTCCACAGTTATGAATAGATGATAAAGGAGAAAAAAAGAGTAATTTGCCATTTTAGTCCTTGAGGTTTGGTCATGTTTGTCATTTTCGTCCAAAATCACACTTTTCGACCATTTAGCCCCCAACGTTTTGTCATTTTTGCCATTTTCGTCCAAATTGCCTAACTCAGTTACTTTATAGCATCAGAGGGAGTATTTTTGAAATTTCTCAATTAAAAGGGGTAACTTGTAATAATGTTTATATATATATATATATATATATGCGAGAACCACCTCTTATTGCGAGAACCGCGAGAACCAATGTGAACATAACCAAAAATGCCTAAAAATAGCTAAAAATCACACAAAATTTTTTTTTAATATTTTTTATATAAAAATCGCTACTTTTCGAAGCAAAAAAAAACAATTAAAAAAATTTTTTTTTGCCACTAAAAGTAGCGATTTGAGCATAAAAAATATTAAAAAAAAATTTAGCATTTTTTTTTAATTTTTTTAGGTTTTTTGGGGGTTTAGTTTTTAGCATTTTAGCTTGGGGGGGGGGGGGGGGGGGTTAGGTTTTTGGGGGTGGGGGAGGGGGGTTTAGGTTTGTTGGGGGGGGGGGGGTTTAGGTTTTTTGGGGGCTTTAGTTTTTAGCATTTATCTTGGGGGGGGGGGGGGGAGGGGTTAGGTTTTTTTTTTTTTTTTTTGGGGCGGGGGGGGGGGGGTGGTTAGGTTTTTTTTAGCTATTTTAGGTTGTGTTCACATTGGTTCTCGCAGTTCTCGCAATAAATGGAGTTCTCGCATGAGCCCCTCCCTATATATATATATATATACAGATCCCCACAACCTCATGTACTCTCTCTCATCTCTTTCTGCTTCTCTCTCATCTACTATCATCGCCACCACCTCCGGCCCGGAGATCCGATTAAACAACAAATCAACAACTGCTTGTGCAAGCCCTAACGATTTTCCTAATGCTAATTCACTCACCTCTAACAAATTTCTTGACAAAATTAGGGTTTTCAAATTCACACAACTAGATAATGATCTAAAATCCTTAACAGAACCAGAGATCCGGTTGCCGCTAAGATCTAAAGAGCTAAGAAGTCTACTACACTGAGAAATCACAACATTACCAGTGATATTAGCGTTTCCAGAGATCCGGTTGCCGCTAAGATCCGGTTACCGTTGAGTTTGTGCAGGTGACACCGGTGAAATTGCAAGCGTTGTTTCCGGCTAACCAGTTTAGTAACAGGCTGGGGTTTTGCAGAGTTGATTTGAAGAGAAGAAGCTCTTGAGAATCGGTTGCATCGGCGTGAATGAAGAGTATAGATTGAAGCAGAGTAAGAGTAAGAAAGATGTTGGTGATGATGGTGTTGAGATGTTGGTGGTGGTGTTTTCTTCGCTAGTGGTGGTGGTGGTGTCGATGATTTGGGGGGTGGAGTTGATCATCATGTTGGGGGGTGGTTGTTGTTGTTGGTGGTGGTAGAAGTTGATGGGTTGTTGTTGTTGAGGGTTTGCAGGTCAAAACATTTCGGATTTTGGGGATTCAAGTGTTTTAGTGAGAGGGTAACTTTGATTGAGGGGTTTTCATGGTGGTTACAGTGGTGGGTTTGAGGGGTTTTCATGGTGGTGACGGTGGGGGTGGTGGCAGGTGGAAGGTAGGTGGTCCGATGGAGCAGGTTCAAGGTTGTGGTTGGGTGGGGGCGGTGCACACGGTGGTGGTGAGGTAGTTGTTGGTGATGGAGAAGACAGGGAGAATGTAGAGAGAGAGTTACAAATGATGAAGATGATGATGTTATGTTCTTGCAGATGATGAAGATGATGATGATGTTTGAAGATGTATCCATTAGCCACTTTACAATTTACCCCCTTATTATTTTCAAATTTCAAAAATATCCTAAAGTGGGTAAAAAGTAACCTGGTTGGGCATTTGGGTAACTTGGTTAGGCATTTGGATGAAAATGGCAAAAAGTGACAAACGTAGGGGGCTAAATAATACCAAACTGTCATTTTGGACAAAAATGGCAAATGTGTCCAAACCTTAGAGACGATTTTGGCTATTAACTCAGTAAAAAAAAAAAAAAAAAAAAAAAAAAAAAAAAAAGAGGAAAACAACAAGAAATTTGCATACGAATAATTTTGAATTCTAATTGGCTGGAGTTTTAGCTTTCACCAAACGTCCTTTGACAAAGTTCAGCTTTTTAGTTGTTTTACCCCTGAATCAATCCATGATCTCTGTTCTGTGCAGCCCTGCTGGTACAACGACAATGACAACACATGGGAATCCCTGATTTTCATTTTTCTTTTTCTTGACTTTCTGCTCCTTCATTTTGTTCCAAACTTCATACATAAATCCAGCCTAAACCTCTCCTTCTCTATCCTTTATCCCCCATTTCGTATAATAAAATCAAAAGCGACACCACACCACTATGATCAACCTTTCTTCCCTACATGCGTTACAGATCCTCGGCGATCAAGGTACTAAAATTCAAACCCATAAACATAAAAACATATAAATTTAGCGTTAGTATATTTAAGTATCCATAACTGAAATCATGCATTGTTATAGTTTTACATGTTTAATTCCGAATGGGGTGTTTGTATATATGTTTCCAAAACGAAGAAGATGATAACCCCATATAATCAAGTTAAATCTGTAAGATCGCTAAAATGCATGCAGATTCAGTGTTCATTTTTAACGCTTGTTTCGTTCGTAAAAAGTCTTATATTTACTTCACAAAGTATAATATTTTAGGTTGTTTAGTTGGATGAATTTGGTTTCCATTACGTTTTCTTGAATCTGATTTGATTTTGTTTTAACAATTCTTAGTTTTGTTATGTGGTTCAGTTTTGAGGTTGTAATTGGGCACCTCTAAATGAAAAGCAAATGTTTGGTTGGGTAAAGGTTGCTTGAAAAATGAAACAAGCCAAGTCAATCACTTTAACTTGGCGTGAACAATTGAAAAATTATGAACCATAAGTGATGTTGGTGTTTGTAACCTAAATTTTGTTATTCGTGATAATTTCAGAATGGAGATAACTTGGGTTCGGTGCTCTAGAAGGCATAAGTGGCCTAGACTACTTTCATAAATGTCGAATATTGGAGAATATATCTAAGAGACGTTAGAGGAGGTTTTAATCGATTTGAATACACAAGAATTGAATTCCTCTACATAAAACGAGAGACTTCTATGGTGGGTTTGTATATCATTATTATTTTCTTAATTTATTTAGAGTTAATTGCCATTTTAGTCCCTGTGGTTTGGGCATTTTGTTAGTTTAGTCCAAAGGTTTCATTTTTAACATCTGGATCCAAAAACGTTTCATCGTTGCTATTTTGGTCCAACTGACTTAACTCCATTCATATCTGTTAAAGCTGCCAAGGGCATTTTTGTTAGATATGGATGGAGTTAAGTCAGTTGGACCAAAATGAAATGACAAAAATGCCCTTGGCAGCTTTAAAAGATATGGATGGAGTTAAGTCAGTTGGACCAAAATGGCAACGATAAAACCTTTTTGGATCCAGATGTTAAAAATGAAACATTTGGACTAAACTGGCAAAGTGGCCCAAACCACAGAGACTAAAATGGCAATTTACTCATTTATTTATTTATAATTTTGTTTTGTTCATTTGGTAACATTAACTTCCTGTTGTAGGCGTGCTCGAATAACGTTTACGGATAACAAAAGGAGACGTGAAATTCTGAGAACAACTAAGGAAAGCTCCAGACATTGCCTTGTCAATGCACAAAAATATGTAAGTAGCGTTTCTATAGGATCTTACTAAGACACATGGGCTTAAACGACTGCAAAAGCAACATTTTCTTGAAATACGTGAGATTAATCCGGAACCATTAGACGCCCAGAAACAAAAATATGTCATTAAAAGTTTAACCTATTATGAGACCAAAGCAAACTTCGGAAAGCTTTAGAACTCAAATGAAAGACCGAAATACCCGATAATTGCAGTGTGTGACATGTATGATTTCCAATGGTCTTCTGCACGTATAGAAACTCCAAAGTACTCATTTGAGCGAAAAGATCCCATGAGGGAATGTGATAGTCTCGGTCATCATTGTGTCGTTATAACTAACTGGTATATATATGTGTGTGCCATCTTCTGAGGCTAAAAAACTGGGGTTCAAATTAAAAACTCCTATGACAAAGTCTGTGGAAATCAAGGAAAAGGCCGAGTAACCGAAGATTATTTTAAAGTCATCAGGGTACTAAAGATGGCAAACTAAAAGCCATCTTGATATTGAAGAACCCTAAGCAGTATATGAAGTTGTTGGCTACACGGTCTATGTTTCATGTTCAGTAAGAAACTATTGTGAATTTTGATGATTGTTAAAAATTGGGGTGACGAAGTGTGAGGAAATCAATGAAAAAGCTGAGTAACCGAAGATTATTTTAGTAACAAAGATGGCAAACTAAAAGCTATCATAATATTGAAGAATCCTAAGCAGTGTGTGAAGTTGTTGGCTACACGGTCTATGTTTCATGTTTAGTAAGAAACTATTGTGAATTTTGATGATTGTTAACGTTTTGTGTCTTATAATTATGACGAATTATGTTAGTTGAAGTAGTGAGTGGTTAGCTTGTATTTGTTTGTTTCTTCATAAACAATGTTTATTTTAGATATTATTATTGGAATCTTGCTTAATCACTTGGAATTTTGCATCTTGTTTTCTAACGCTTCGTATTTTTGTACTTTTCTTATTTAGAAAGTGTAATCGTACATCTATTTTTGGAAACTTATTATTGCATCGTATTCGTATTTCTTTTCCAAACATTGTAATCCGAGTCTTTGATCATAAAGAAAATCCATGATTTTATATATACTTGTGTTATATGTTGCAAACTTGAATACATGCTCATACTCGAAAACTCATACTTGGAATACTTGAAACATCTATTATACATGCATTATGCTTATATACTTCACTTATATGCTTGAAATACTTAAAACCGGCTAAAATACGCGAAGCTGACTCAACCTAACTCCTTCGCACGAATGAGCCCTTCGTCCGAGGGAACCCCATCCGTGCGGACTGGCCTCAGTCACACGATCCAACTTCATCCGCACCAGTCTCTCATTCGCCTTATAAATACGTGTCCTCCGTCACTTCTCACACTTTCCAAATGCTCAAACTCTCTCCAAACTCTCTGAACTTGCACACTTCGGACAGAACATTTCAACGGCTTTTAAGTGAGTCCTAGCTCACTTCTTAATCTTTTTCTTCTACTTTTCTTCTATTTTGCTTCAATCTTGATACTTGGACAAACCTCTCTGATGGTTTTCACAGATTTGCGTTGGCAAGCTAAGGTGAAACTTCACCACATTGAGGACCAAAGTAAGATTTGAATATCTGTTGTATTTTAAGTTCTTGTACAAAACCTTTCTGACTTGAAACTTGATAGAAATCTGGTACCCACCGAGCTCACAACTAAGTCTATAGTTGTGGGTTTGGGTTGAGGTTGAACTCCACCGAGAAACAAGACCGTTCGTATGAAACAGGTCCCTCTCGCATGAAACAGTCCCTTCGTGTGGACTGACTTCATTCGTGCGACTGAGTCCATTCACAAGAACTGACTTTCTATTATTTTTTGTTCATACATAATTCCAAGTGTTGAAATCATCCAGGATTCTCCATCCTCGATATGGATGAACCTGTGATTTGGTAGAAGTGTGAACCGCGGGAGCTCTGGCTTTCTAAACTATTTCCACTACATCACTTGTGTACCTTATAAATGAACACCCAAGCGGTTTCCTAGAATTAAAGTAAGTTAACCCCGCCTCGCCTCCAACACTTGCCATGTTGGGTATGATGTAACAACCCGCACGTTCGTGCGTTGTTACTACTCGTTATACTCGTTACGCCTAGCGCCAGAGATTGGAATCATAATGTAACTATATCGCATACATCGCTACTTCGCAGTATTTTTGCCTATTACGCATACTATATCGCTATAACACATCACATTGCACGTACTAACACTCACGATGAAGTTGAGTGAGGACCTATTCTACCCTCCTCGATATCCGTGATGTGTCGTAATGCAACGCATATTCGAAACGCGCAACTCGATTATCGCATTGCAAACTTTGAAGTGTGGATATTTATACGACCCTTTGTGACTAATTATAATAAATATATGAATGTGGGTATGAAAATGTGTAACCAAACTGTCACAGCGCTTAACGAACAAAAACGAAACATCAAAACGCAATTCGTCGGAGACCACCGATCGAGTGACTGTTCGATCGAATGGCCAACCGATCGGATAGCCATCCGATCGGATTGCCATCCGATCCACTACACTCCATCACCTCCTCTCCTCTTCACTTATAAATAGCCCTTGTCACATCACTTTAACAGTGATGTGACACCTCTCACTCGACCAGCATGCTTTGGGGCTATTTTCTCTCGATTTCTCGCGATTCTTGTAAGTTTCTACCTCAAATCTTGTACTTCTATGATCTACACACACTCCTTCATCTTTTCCAACATCAAATCTCACTTTTTCACCGTCATCATGGAGTTCTTAGGAACAAGGAAGTGTGACCTCATCTCATCAAGAACAGTTCAGATCTAATGGATTCCACGGCGGGTAAGCACTAATCTCACCTAGATCTAAGCTGAATCTAAGTATTTCAAGCTTCCTTCAAGCTTTCTTAACTTTTTACTCTAAAACCGAGGGAATCAGAGCTCGGTCAGGCCTTCTACTCATTCTCTAGTGAAGTGTCGAGTTGAGAACTGATTTCTATCGACAAGATGACTGGTTAACGGGTTGAACACGAACAACCGTCAAGGACAGTTAACTTATCATTCGGGGTGATTCCCATCCGATCGGGTGACTTAGCCTGGGTGGAGTTCCATTGTTTAAAACATTGTCATACCGTCTCGATTAAACCGTAAACTTTCAAAATAATCAAGTTCAAGACGATCTGGTTCGTTCGGACGGATTTCCGTCCGATCGGATAGCCATTCGATCGGATTGCCATCTGATCGAACTGCTATCCGATCGGATTGCACTTGGTTCCAACACTTAAACATTTTCAAACTATTCAAGGATCTGAATGTCGAACGGATTGTCGTCCGATCGGACTGCTATCCGATCGAACGACCATCTGATCAATTGACATTTGGAACTTCGACACCTAATCATTTTCATAATATTCAAAGATCATTAGTTCTAACGGATTGCCATCCGATCGAGTGACCATCCTGCTGTGAACTTGTTCTCACTAGAAATGTCTCGCCAATCGGATTGCTATCCGATCGAACGACCGTTCGATTGATCGACCTGAAAGGTAAAGATACTTCTCTGTTTTCAAAATGCTACAACGAAAACTTCAAAGCCATCATACACAAACACATCCTTACCAAACAAGATGTCAATCCAGTCGAATGGCCATCCGACCGGATTACCATCTGACACTTGGTTCACTGCCACCATTTAACGCACTATTCAACGCTTATGCTATCAATCTGCAATCAGGCTAATCTCAGGCGCGCTCCCTTCAATCCCACCAAGTTGTGTTTACTTGCTGAACACCGACTGTGAGTATACTTGAACCTTTTTTATCGCATTTTGGGTGTAACATACGTTTCTGTCAAATCAAATTTATCAAAACGAATTATTCAATCAAACTGTTTATCACTTGCGAATAACTTTTATGCATATTTACATGTGATACTAGTTACATATGTGTTAGGACTTATACTCGCAAGGTCCCGCCTTAACTAGTATAGTACTATAGAACCCGACGGGGTCTAGTTAGGATGAATAGCAATCGCAATCGCGCCTCGAGGGACTTAACTGGCAGTATCTATCTTGTATGCATGTACGTTGAGGTATCTCGTTTATGTATGTGGTAATTCGCAGCACTTTTTATCTACTATGTTTCACTATCAAAACTTGTATACTCGCCAATACTTTTGTATTGACGTTGTTTTAACGTATGTTGCAGGTTTGTCGCAGTTTACATCAAATCAAGCTAGGAAGTCTAGAAACTCATCTAAAATCTTGGTTGTCAGATTTGAATTGTTCGAGAGGACAAGAAATCTGTGATAACTTATGTGATTTTACTGTTTGTTAGTATGGGATAACAAATGTAATAAATACTATCGCTTTATAGTTGTTATGGATTCTCTTGAGCAATCTGATTCGCCTAGTGTCGTGCCCTGATGATTCCGCCATCGGTTGGGGTGTGACAGATTGGTATCAGAGCCATAACTATGGGGAATTAGGAAAGACACGACCTAGTCCGGGTTGTTGTCTTAGAAACGACCTAGCCAATAGGATTTGTACGGGCCTACTTGATACTCTCATTCGAATCCGCTAAAAACTACAACTTCGCGTGAACACCGCATACTACAACTTTACGCGAAGAGCCTTTCCTAAGGCAGGGATATTACTTAGCCTTTCCTAAGGGCAACACAACACACACGCTTTCTAAAATATTCGCATGACACAACCGAGTGGTCCAGTTGAGATCAGGTGTGAAAACCGAGAACTCTCGATAAGATCGCTCACGCAGCGCATTTTTGTAGCACGAGAACTTTCTGATAAGCTAGGAGTGACATCCATATCTCAACGAAAGTCTCCATTTCAAAATCTAGTGGAACTCCCGAATTTATTCGAAGAGCACAACCACAGCTAGGAGCGAAGTTATTAAGCCAGGGGTGAAACCCGTATCTTAATAAACCGTTCCACTCTCTATAAAATGGTTTTCAAAATCTCTCACCAAGGACTCGGCTATAACGATAACTCAAGCCACACAATGAATAGGAAGACGAATGACATGAGCTGCATCCCAGTGGAAGCATAAGTCTTCTAGGGCAACGCGCGTGCACGAACTTGTTGGGTACAGTTGGGTTACCATGGGTAGTCGACGCCTAAACGCTCGAGGCACTCTATCTATTTTTCTAGCATATGACTTGCTGATTTTACACTTTATGGAATATATTTACGCTTATGTGGTTACAATTCAAAACTTTACGCTTTATCGATTTCTCGATTTCTCGATTTATCGATTTTCGCTCCCTGTTTTATAAACGCACAACTCGCACAGCCATCGCAATCAAAAAACGAAAACCGAATGTTCGCAACAAAATTGATGTCTAATTTCTCGCCCTCGCTTTCTTCCTTCAACGCATCCTCGCGCATTCTACGCCGACATGTATGGGTATAAGTATAAACTACAACTATTTATATATACAAAACAAATCAATTGTGTGGGAATTTAGGAATCTCGTGTCTCCTATGTGGCTCCTATGTGAAATATATTATATTACTCGCAACAAGTTTTGATCGCGCTCAATCGCATCGCAAAAATCAAAAATCATTATGATCGAATCTCACTCCAAATCTCTCTCTGTCTAGATGTCTTCAAACGACTCTACCTCGAGACAAACAGCTAGGGAAGAGCCAAACGAAGCGCCGAGAAGAGGATTGCGTCGCTTGTGGCCAAGGAAGTGGCCAAAGTCATTCCTCAAATTGTCGCTCAAGTGCACTCTCTCAGCAACTCTCGAACCTCGGAAGACTCTAAGACGGAAGCGCAACAATCCGCTTTCCTCTACAAACACTTCAAGGCCTGTGACCCGATGGAGTTCACGGGTGAAGAAAGTGTGTCCCAGCTACTCCAGTGGTTCGATTCTATCGACGTTACCCTTCTTCAGAATGGGTGTCCCGATAGTTTCCGTACTACTTGCGCAACCAGAGTATTTCAATCGCGAGCACTCGACTGGTGGACAGCCGAACGTAACAAACGTGGGATCTCTGCAGCTTATGCTCTCTCTTGGGATGAGCTGAAGGAGCTCATGAAGAAAGAGTACTGCCCTCCCCACGAAGTCCAGAAACTAGAAGACCAATTTTGGGAAATCAAGCAAGTCGAAGGTGACAATGCTGGCTACACCGCAAGGTTTAAACAGCTTAGCATAATTTGCCCAAGTCAAGTCAATACTTTAGAAAAAGCCATCACGAAGTACATTCGCGGCTTGCCTGAATGTGTGGGCGATTTTGTCGAAGCTGCAAGACCCGCTACCATCGAAGAAACCTATCGCTTGGCCGCAGAAATCAGCGATAAACGAATCTTGGAAAAATTCTTCTCCAAGAATCCTGTCAAACAAGCTCACCAAGCAATCGTCATCGACTCTTCTGACGATTCTTCAAGTAAGTCCTCAGAAGAATCCTCCGATGATAACACATCGCTTCAGGAAGCTCGGTCCAGCCACAAACGAAAGACCATGAGCCCAAACTCCTCAACAACTGAACTATCACAACCAGAACCTCTCCAAGCAATTCCAGTTCACTCGAAGCGCGACTACAACGAACTCATCCCCTGTGTCTCATGTGTACGTATCATCACCCGCTAGAAGCTAACTGTCGCTTTTGCGCAAATTGCAACTGGTATGGTCATCTTACCCAGCACTGCCGCACAGGGCCGCAGACTTGAGGAATTTCAGCAGCAATCGCAGTTTCTATAGAAGTCCTCCACAGCAACATTGGTTATGCTTCCAATGTTGTTGTAATGATATGATTTTCGCCGTTAATTTCTTTTATATGTTGAACTTGTTCTATTTCTCGACGCAATGTGGACTCTATTTATCTTTCATTCTCTCGCACTTGCGCACGAACTATATACAAGCACTATATACTATATAATGTGTTTTACCCCTACTATGCGTTCTTGAAGCGAGTTGTGATAAACGTCAAGGGGCAAGTTAATCACGAGTGCACACGGGTTTATGTTGATCAGTGCACGGAGATCGGAATGAGTTTCAGTGATGCCATAATGTTAAAAGCCTGGTTAAGCGTGGTGGATACGCTGCTGGTACTTCCTATATATAAGCATCTTGACCATGTCGACACAGTGTGACACCTATTCACGGGGCAGGGGCATGTGGTGGAAGCATGGTGGATACGCCGATGGTACTTCCTATATATAAGTGCTTCGCCATGCCAACCAATGTTTTGTGAAGAAAGTGCCATACAAGTTTAACGTTATTAGACCAAGTATACTATCTATTTTCGACACACTAAACTACATCGCAAAGGCGTAACAACCTCAATCGCAAATTAAAGCGTGTCATCGCTAGACTTTTCGTAAGTCAACATGCTCGCTAACGCATTATCGCCGAAATTTATCTTGCAATCTAAATCGCTCAATCGCTTGATGCGTGTTTCGCTAAATCGCTTATTACGAGCATCGCGCTATCGCATATCGTGTGTATCACTCTATCGCTTGTGTATTGCTCCATCGCTCATCGTGTATCGCTTAACGTTTATCGCTATCGCTTACCGTTATTTATGTTATCTGTGTTATGATAGCGCACGTGACCTCGCCTCACGAGACGAAACTAAGAGGGATAAAACATGGTGGATACGTCACTGGTACTTCCTATATATAAGTGTTTTAGCCGTATGTTAGTTAAAATTTGTACTTTCGTGGAAAAGGGCCATGTGGGGGCTTAATGTTAGTTAAAATTTATGGTGTCGTTTAATCTAATCAAATCGCATATTCCCATCGCTTGCAACGCATCGATCGTCGCCTATCGCTCGACGATTGTCGCTATTGCTCGTCGCTTATCGCTTATCGCTTTTCGCTTGTCACCGCCGTCTTCGTTTATTATGTCTGTTTTGTGCTATCAATCATCGTGTACCGCTTATTGCTTAATCGCACTCGCTCGTGTCACTAAACTGAGTTCGAAAACGACTTCATCGCTCAGTTGCTCAATCCTTCTCTTACACTTGGTCCAACCATCTTTCGCTTGGACCAAGGGAATCGAAATCTATCAGTACTATGTCGCCACGCATGACACCGCCTCACGGGACGGAAGCCATATGGCTAAAACATGGTGGATATGCCGCTGGTACTTCCTATATATAAGTGTTTTAGCCATATTTTCAAACTTTCATGGGAAAGTGCCATGCGGGGCTGACTTAAATTTAAAATTAGGATATTATTAAAAACCTTTTTGTAAACAAAGCTTTTCTTACAAGACTTTTTCTAAAATTTGATCAAAACCTTTGTACAAAACGAGATTGTCTTGTAACGTTGGTGTGACAATCGACTCAACTTAACGTCGCGTGACAATAAAATTTCGAAAAACGAGTTTTAGTCGCCCTAAAATCTTTTAGTAACCTAATAAAAACTCCTATCATAGCGCTGGTGTGAACATCGAAACAGTTTAACGCCGCACTGTGGGAATATTTTTCATAAACGAGTTTTCTCCAAACCTTTTCGAATTTATCAACTTTTTGAGAATTCAAAACATTTTTTGTACACCACATAAAAACGTGTTCAATTATATAAGGACACGTGTCCTAAACTCTGAATATGTAAAAGATTGAGTTTGAAGGACTAAAGTTGACAAACAGTGAAAATATGTATGCGAAGGGACTAAAAGTGTCAACATGCCAAACTTAAGCCTCTGAATGACCATACGTGAAGAATATATTCTTAAACGAATGATTAATTGGATATAAGAAGCCGTTTGTGAAAATAATCCGAAGATTATAAAACTACAGGGGTTAAACGTGTCAACATGTTAATTCTTACCTCTGAGTGACCTTTTAACGAACCTGCGGCTTCGAAATATTCAAATATAATCTCAAGAATAAGTGGTATAAATTTCACATGGTTTCGAGATCGTTAAGCAAGTTTTCAAGACTTTGGTTGAAAAGTGTCAATTTGACGAAACTTGCATTTATAGTGATATTTAACGAAACCGAGCCTAACGAAGTTTGATTATACCTCCTTGAGCCTCTACAAACTAACTTCAAGGGCCTTACATGTCAAAAATCAAGTTATATAAGGTTTATAATGGCCAGGGACTGATTCTGCCATGTTTGAAAGTGTTTTAACTTGAACAGCAGGTTTACGCGGGCCGCGTAAGCCCTCGTTTGATCCTACGCGGGCCGCGTAGAAGTGCCCAGCGCATAAAATAGTGGACAGGTGCACGTTTCAGCAGCAGAACCGACTTGAACTCATTATAATCGATACCATGGGCTGTTGGACGGATTTATTTTACTACTAGGACACCTGGGGTGATCCTAGGAGGTCCCATTACAGCTGCAAATGATCCATGAGTTTGGAATTTAGTATATAAGAAGCTCTAGTGTAGTGTTCATATGCATTTCATTTGCAACAACTTTCAAAACACCCATTTCTGGAGCTTGCAAGCATTAGGAAGAGATTGTCAAGTGTAGAAAAGATAGCAAGGACCATTAGTAAGAGTTTTAATCCCTGCTTAGTCCTTTTAATTAGCTTAAAATCGAAAAGTCAAGCATATCGTAATTATTTTTTGACTTTGGGTTTAATCACAAATGGTCCAGCCACTGACCAAAACGAAAGTGGTTATGGAACCATATTAAGGTAGGTGATTAACCCTTAAAAGGGCACCTCCTAATTTTTTTCGTTTGACTAGTTAATTGTCGGGTCAAACTAGTTTGACAAAAAGCCAAACTGGACAGAAAGTTTAAAATGATTTAAATTAATAAAACAGAGGTTCTAAATCATATTTTAACATTCTAATGACTTGGTAATTAATATAAGAACATGTTTAATCAGGCTTAACCTGACAATTATCAGTCTAAGGTCAGTTTATAACCGAAGGTCGCAAAAGCTTGACTTTTGCTTTGACTTTCAGTTCTGACCCGTTTCAGCTTAATTCTCCCATATTTTAAGCTTCCATTAGGACCACATTATTCAGTAGTATAACCCTCTGGAGTTATATTGCTTGGTCCTTAGTAGTTTGAATTATATGCACTTGTTTGTTAATATGCTTATAAATGCCGTAAACGCCCTTTTTACACATAAATGAGATTTTTAGAAATGTGAGAGGACAAAAACCTTTGCTACTGATATTTAAACTTGTCCCGAAAATTTAACATCAGTTCTTGGTCCCAAATAGAAGTTATGCTCGATATCGTAATTAGAAGCTTTTTATTAATTAATTTGCGATATCTTGCATAATGCATCTTTAAACTTGGATTTTGAACCAAAACTCATTACCTACTGTTAAAATATTATTTTTAAGGAATTTTAAGATTTTTGGTCAGATTATAATCTATTTAAAACATAGAGTTCTTGTGTAATTCGGTTAATGACGATAATACCCTTTTTAGGCATAAAATGAGATTAACAAATAATTTGAATGTCAAACTTTTTCCTACTGATTTCATACATTAAATAAATTATTTTGAGCATTTAAAACTGATCAAAATCTCAGATTTACATAAACATCTTGATTATCGTCAATTAGCGAGTTTTACACTAATTAGGTGCATAGTATGGTTTAAAACCATATTTAACACCTAAGACTTGTTACCTACTAAATTTTTAAATAATTTTAAATATTATTACAGTAGGTATAAGTTATGAACTCAGGTTTCCAAAAATGTCCTTAAAAGCCTATGTGAAATGACCAAAATGCCCTTTTCGGGGCATAGTTTGGCCATAAATGGTAAACCTCACATATATGTAATATCTTACTGATGTAATGAGATAAATTAAATATTTTTACTGATTACAAAAGATCAGAACTTCAGTTTGTTATAAAATCTCTTTTATAAGCATTAAAATTACCAAAATGCCCTTACAGGACTTAAATTGGTTTTAAATGCTTTTGGGCATATATGTTAACATCTTACTGATGTATTAACATATTTTAAGCATTAAGATCTGTATATAATTCATTTGGTTACCCGTTACGCGTTTAAGCGTTCGGATCGGTTTATGTGACTAGTTTACATAAAATAGCCGAAACGGGTTTAACCTTATCATTAAATCCTCAAATTCCAGAATGTTTTTAGTTTACCCATATTATACAAGTATCCAAGCTTGTCGGGTCTAAACCACATTCTATTCCGGTCTCCGCTTAATCTAGCGTTTAGAGCCATAAAGTTTCTTTCTAGCTAGCCGGTCTAAGTCTTTGACTTAACTAAAGACCCGTTAGCATCCTAATAGGTTATTAAACCTTCTATACAGATTAAGTAGCATCCAGTAGAAGGTATCATCATAAAGCTTTAGGATTATACGGCTTAGTTACCTATCACATTAGCTCAGGTAAATACTTTTAACTTATTTTCCCTTATACGGGCTTGGGATATGGTATTATAATAATACCACTTGGTCGGGTATGAAATCATTTAATCGGATTGTGATTAATAAATTCACATATGTCACACCCCCAAAATCCACCCGCGGATGACACCCGCTTCGAGGGCGTGACTGACCAGGATCCAGCCACCAATTATACTAAGCATTGGCTAATATTAAAGTAATACTTACTAACCATAAGATTGGCAAATATCAAGTTCAGAGTTTAAGGTTTCAAGTTTAAAACAGTAACAAGTAGCGGAAGCATAATTAACTAGTTTTAAACAGTGTTCATAAGGTAAACATGATAAATGCCCAACACACGGGCAGACGACCACTACGCATCCCAAGTAGCTGCTCCAGTCACTGGCCACCTGCAAAGCATGCAGTAAAGGGGTCAACAATAATGCTGAGTGAGTTCACTAGTTGTCCAGTTTTAATTACCAAAAACTTGTTTCACCAGTTAATTTATCCGTTTATACATGCCATGGGGAGCTACCCCAAAAGTTAGCGACTAAACTGTTTTTCCAATACCGAACACTAGGTAACCGTTTGCGTTTCCGCAGGATGCCCCGATGTCAATGTTCTATCATCATTGACGGATGCCTGAGTACATTAGTTCACGACCGATCCCATACCATGGCACGGTGTGAGGCTGGTAAGACCTAAATAGCGCTATCAACTAATAACCCGTTCGCCTGGCACCGGCGACTAATCGGTATTATGTAGTAGGGACTTGAGTGATAGAGTTGCGTTTAGTGCCGTTAGTTGCATTCCGTATAAACAGTAATTAACTAAAAAGGTTTCCCAATACTAGGGAAGATACAGTAAGTTTGTTCCCAATAACTAGGGAAGGAATGTAGACGGTATCCCCTTTTACAAGGGGATAGGGTTGTTTCAGTCTCGTGTCCCAAACCACCGGGACGCATGCTTTTAAGTTGTGAACTCACCTTGGGTTGCTCGGTATGATACGTTACTTGGTTAAGCTCGTTGGTCACCACGTCCTAGCATGGTTACCAAGTATGGGTCAAGTCGGGTACAAGTAAACACGTATAGCATGCACGTATACAAACAGTTAACAGGCAGGACTACAAACAGTAACTCATATACACATACAGTAGCAGATCAAAATGAAGTCCAGTCAATAGGAGGCCCAACAGTTGAAGCCCAAAACAACAAGACAAACAGTTAAGGCCCAAAAACATAAAACAGCCCAGTCGAAACTAAGGTGGTTGCGACTCGCAACCGAGGTTGCGACTCGCAACTGCGGTCTCGGTCCGTCATGTTTTGGTTACGACTCGTAACCGGAGATTGCGACTTAGCAGGTGTGGTTGCGACTCGCAACCAGGTTTGATGCGTGCTGATTGCGACTCGCAACTGGGAGGTTTCGACTGGTCATGCGTGGTTTCGAGTAGCAACCAAAGGTTGCGACTCGCAACCGTGATAACGTGCATGGCAATCCCTTCTAGAACCTGCAGACTTGTACTATCCAATGAAATTGCATTTTCATGTAAATGTTGTACTATTTCCACTAAAACATGTTTGTTGGTCGATTTGTGCACCAATTTGGATCAAAATCAGCATTTTCAAACTAATATACACATTCAA
Source organism: Helianthus annuus (assembly GCF_002127325.2). NCBI lineage: Eukaryota > Viridiplantae > Streptophyta > Magnoliopsida > Asterales > Asteraceae > Helianthus > Helianthus annuus. Next base: position 100,301,432 of record NC_035434.2, read on the forward strand.
ACTGTTCTTCATTCATTCAATAAAACTTCAAACATATAATCAAGAAATCATGAACTCTAAATAAACCCGAATCAAAACAGGAAACTTATAAGACCATGTATCATTTCTTGACAAGGATCATAATACCTATTCTAACATAGAAATCATATTTGTTAACAAACAAATCCTAAGAACATGCAATTCTAACCAACCCCTTAACATTCATCGGATAACCCAAAGCTATGAACAACAAACCAACAACATTCTTTAACATTCAAACCAACAAGAATACTAAAACCTCTAATCACATCAACAAGCATAAAATCATAACAAACATCAACAATCATGAACATATAAGCACTAACCGGTTACTCGGGGTTGAGAGAAAAGGGGTGTTCGGGTGGTCTCTTGGTTCGGCCGATCTTCCTTGTTGATAGCTCACTTGATCCGAGAGATATGAAGGAATGGGAGATGATTTTGGTTGCTCAAACTTAGGGTTTTAGGGTTTAGTGAAGAAGATGGGAGGAGAGTGTGATGAGTGGGTAAAATGGATAAGGGAGGTGGGGTTGGGTTTATATAGTGCACCGAGTTGGGCTAGGGGGGTTCCGGGTTGGGTTTAATTCCTACAAGGCCAAGGCCTAGCCGGCCCATTACTAATGTTCACTCGAGACCGTGGTCTCGAGTCGGGTTGCTTGTGGTTTCGGCTCATATGTATTACACACACATATATATACATATCTAAATACACCAATACGTAGATACACATAACATGTAACACGAAAGTTCACGGGTTTTCATTTAATAAATATATACACACGTAAGTTACATCGAAGGATTGTCCGGGAAATTCCGAAGTGTCACAACATAACCCGTTTTAATCTGTTTTGTTTGATAACATAAATATTGAGGGTTAATTCGACCGTGTCCAGGATATCCTCGGCTCATTTCATTTGAAAATGGCCATGACCTATGCACGGGGTGTAGGCATACACCTGAGTAGTGGTGCAAACGAGCCGAGCCGAGCCCGAGCTCGACCAGGCTCGAGCTCGAGCTCGTTTAACATATGAAAGCTCGAGCTCGGCTCAATTCGAGCTTTATTTCTAAAGCTCGAGCTCGGCTCGAAGGTAATTTTTCAAGCTCGAGCTTGGCTCGGGCTCGACTCGTTTAGTATTTTTTTTAATTAATTTATATTAGTTATAATTATTACTATACATATAATTTAGTTATTTTTTATATTTATATATGTAGGATCGTTGTTTGGACCCGAACGAGTCGATCAGAGGCGTTCTACTCAGTATGAAAGGCGGAAACAGACATAATGAGGTAGATTCAGCAAGATATCACTTTAAACTGTCTACTGTATTGATTCTGATGCAATTACAAATCAGTAGACACTTCGACAGAGCTTCGCCGTCGGAAAACAAACAACTAATTTCATACCAACTCACACGGAAACAACCCTATATATAGCCAAACTAATTCCGCATGTACATCCGTACAATTAATTAATTTTAAATATGTGCTTAATGACTGTGCTTGATTTCAACTGACAACCTAAGCTGCTTTCTGATTACTGATACATACATACTCATGCATCACATTTTATACTGTCACTCTATTCATTACATACAAACAATAGTGACAAACTTGATACACAAAAGCACAGTTAGCACAGTGAGCGGATAACCCAGTAAACATGCTGACAATGCCAGCATCGAGACAGACAATGTCAGTAAGGCCAGTATGAGCCTGGGATAGATTACTACACTAGTAGGGAGTGTAGGGAAGTGAGGACCATAAAACTACGCCACTAGGTGATAGTTATAGTGCCCGGAAGTGCCAAAAACATACTTTAATTACAAAATTCTGCACTACATACCAAAATTCAGCATTTAACAATGCTAGTAAAGTGCCAAAAACTTGGTAAAATAGTCCTAAATACTTTCCAAAGTGTTGGGAATTTATTGTGTCACTAAAAACAATATAAAAGACACATTAAAGCTTTATTTAGCACTTTAACGGATCAATATCCAATCGAACAACCGGACTTTACCCGGAACACAAAAATATTGCCAAACACATAGTTTTTATTTTTCTGAGCTAGTTAGGGTCCCCGAACACCTTAACACACTATGTATTTTATAACACACTTAAATCTTTAACTTAACTACTTCATCTTCTAACTACTTAGTTAACCACCATTACAACTCAACTACAAACCAACCCCCCCCCCAACCGGTTATGTAAGTGGGACACCCCCCACATTCTTGTTATTATTTTATTTATAATTGTTGTTGGATAGAGGAACATGTTGTATGTTGGGTAAACCACAAGACTTGGTTTATAAAAGTGCACACAAGACTTCCCTTATCTCTCATCACAACACTTCAACAAAGCTTTCTCTTCTTCCTTCTACCTCCCTCACGGCCGCCACTCATCTCCACCATATCACCACCATCAACTTCTTGTTCAATCATTTTACATACATACAAAGGTGTAAGGAGTCCTACAAGTAAGCTTGGTGCACTCGGAAGCTCAAGGACCGCTCTAGTTTTCTTTTATCCACCACTTTTACGCTTTGAAACTTCCCTAGCCTTGCGCTAGTAGTAAGTGCTTCAAATCTTCATCTTGTTCTTATTCATTATGGTTAATAGTTGAAAGAATGATGAAATCTCAAGAAACACTAAAAACATAAGCAAGGTCATGAACATAAGAGCTTTACATAAAGGTCATGAGATGAAAGATAATAATACATGATAAATCTGAGATATATAAGTGATAACCTGCTGTAAAAGACTCACATCATGATATAAATCGTTATTAGAAGGAATGGTAATCGTAGGTGTACATTTTAGTAACGTTTAACCTATAAACAGTTTGTTGATTAGCATCTTCAGCCACCTTCAACTGGCTGTAACCAGATCATAACTAAACGAAAAAACAGGTTTTCTTAAGTCTACAACGTGTCATTATGAAATACGGTTTTAATGGCACCGGAATCATAATTTTTGGACTTTGTTTGCTATTTTTAAAGTGTCGTTTTCTAACAGAAACTAAAGCTGCATTTTTACTGCTGAAAATGGGTGATATTTTTTAGTCCTAACTTGAAATCTATGTTGAATCAGCTCATGAAAATTATATTGAAGAAAATTATATTGAAGACGAACACTGGTGTCGTAGTAATTCTCCCACTGGAATTTCGTCAATCGGAGTTACGATAGATTTTAGATGAATTATTTCGTAGACTGCAGTTAGAAAGTGACAAATTTGATTGCAGTCCGGTAAATAAATTTTGTAAAATATTGGTAATAAACTGGACCCCGATATTTTTACACAATAGTATTTGGATCGTATAAGACATCCTGTAAAAATTTGGGAATTTTTGGAATAAGATAACTATTTTATTAAAATACCCGAAAACAGCCCAGTTTTGTATATTAAAACTGTAACGATATTAGTATTTTGCATGTCTAAATGTCGGGTTGGTTATTTGAGAACGAGCAAACATGATTTTACAAAAGAAAATGATATGCTAAAAAGCATGGACACCTCCATTTACAAAGGAAACTCTGGCGAAATAATTTCTAATAAGTGCTTACAAATACATTTTTAACTTTATTTTCGAAATAAACTTCGCCATCATTTTTATTACAAAGATACAAAGTCTCGAAGGTTGATTTTCGTAAATAAAACTTAATAAATATATATTTAGAATATATATTTTATACCAAAACTCTTGTGTGAATATTTGCTTGCTTTGTAAACTAGTTATATTATTTTTAGGGTAAAATAGTATAACTCATGATATCGAGATTACGACTCCAAAATAATACCAAAGCTCTCGCAAAATAATTTAACTTACACAAGTATTGATATAATACGAAACACTAAAACGTAACTTACGTAATAATTCGGAAGAATACTCTTATACGTATATTTTTGGTAGAATATTATTTTGGAAAATGTTGAGAAGTAAAATATAATATTTTTGGGAAAAATATGTATATTTTAGAATTAAGATATTTTAGACAATTAATTTAATATATTTTTCTAAGTGAGACTTGAAATACATGGTTTGGGAAAAATATATTGGAAATATATTAACATATTTTATTTAGCACAATACACCGAAATACGACGCCGTTACTTGGCAAGATGTATAAGTACAAATACGAAAATACATGTATAAGATACCCCCATCCTTGGGAAGGAAATACGAGTACGAATACTTGAAAAGTATTAATACAGAAGTATTGTATAAACAATTATTCCAAAACCCAATATAATCATTATAACTTGGAATAATATCAGAAACGTAACGCAAAAACATGAATACTTAGAGAAGGCACGAACCGTTCGTCTAATAGACAGTAGACCATTGTAGGTAGTCGTGTTGGCTGAGGAGACCTGGATTACACATACTGAAGACGCAATACTGTGAGTTCATGTCCCCCTTTTCTCTTAACTGTTTTCAGTTTTATAACTTCGGGGGTGAATACATGTTTTCAGTTTTATACATGGTATGGTTAGCTTAAGGAGGGTTGGGACGTTCAGATCATGTGAGTGCGTAGGTAGAAGTTAAGGCCATTAATCCTCGTTGTAGGGCCGAGGGACATTAGTGATAGATCTATTTGGGTGTAGCAAGCCCCACTCCTGAGTCCGCCGAGTGAACCATGTGGTGACTAAGTGCCCGACGCACAAATCCACTAGGTTTGAGTCTTCCTGCATCACTTCACACATATCATTGGCTTTGCAACCCAATGGTGATCTCTGTTTCCTTAATTGCTACATACCAGGGATTTTCATACATACAAATGCATTATAAAGGTTTATACATACTCACTTACACATGAACTCGCTCAACTTTTGTTAATTTTTCAACTTACATGTATTTCAGGAAAACTAAGGGATCTGGTAAGTGTCTGCATTTGTGTCAAGCTGTGTACTAAATAAAACGTCATCCAGGGTAGTAGGTTCAGGAGGTGTAACCCTTACCTGGACGGGTTACATGTTCTTAAACCACGTTTTTATTCAAGTCTTTTATTGTGTCATATGAACACGTTTGAAATCATGTTATGGTTGTATCTTGTTTTATTAGTCGACATTTTAAAAATGATGTTGTATTGTGTTTCTAAACCTTATTAATGGATGAACATCTCTTGTTTTTATCATATAGTATTGTTATGATTGATTGCTATGGTATTAAGAAGTCACACCAAATAAACCCACGCTTCCGCAAAAGCCAGGGTGTGACAGCTTGGTATCAGAGCTTCGATCGTAGCGAACTAGGATTCTCTCTTGAGTCTAGACTACGATCATTAGGGCTCTCACGAAAATATTTTCAAAATGTTTTTTTTACATTGCATACACAAAACGTCCAGATCCAGGGTACAAAACATTTTTACAAACAAAAGGCACGAATACACATTTCAAAGTTCATGTTTATAATTCAGTCTTAGTGACTGGGAGGTTGGTCATAAAGACGAGGGATTCAGTCTTAGTGACTGGGAGGTTGGTCATAGAGACCAGGGATTCAGTCTTAGTGACTGGGAGGTTGGTCATGGAGACCAGGGATTCAGTCCTAGAGACTGGGAGGTTAGTCATAGAGACCAGGGAATTAGTCTTGGAGACTGGGAAGGTTTGGTCTTAGAGACTAGGGAATTGGTCTTAGAGACTGGGAAGGTTTGGTCTTAGAGGCCAGGGAGTTAGTCTTAGAGACTAGGGAGTTCAGTCTTAGAGACTGGGGAGGTTTAGTCTGAGAGACGAGATGTGTTAGTCTGAGAGAGACTGGGAGATTGTCTGAAGGACTAGGACGAATATGTGGATACATGATTACATTATGAATTGTCTTTGTTTGCAATATGCAAAGCGTTAAAAAAATTACTGTAAATATGCATGTTGTGACTATTATGTACCGGCACACGCGTCACTTTCCTTAAGGAACGAGTAGTCAGATGATGATGACCCTACGGCCACCGCCACAGATGATGAGACTATACCTGCGCCGGAGAGAATCTACGACAGACCTTGAGAGTGACCCTAACATGTTGACCAAGGACGATGACAACTTCCAACCGTCCGCGCTGCCAGACTTTAGTGATAAACTACCCTTGCTGATGGTTTCCTTGACAAAAGTCTTCCTATCCTTCTTACCGCCCCACCATTTGGACACTTCGGTGGAGAGCACCTCTTGACTCCAAACCTCGACAATGCGCCTCCTGTGGACATTCCTTCTGAAGGTTGGCTACTCAACGAATAATTGATGATGACGTTGACTTGTTATTGATGGTCCTTCTGATAACACCCATGATGATGGAAGAATAGACGAGAACGTTGCTACTAATTTCACTTTTGAAGACCCCTGTTAACGAGCTATCCTCTGATTCTAGAATACATTCGATTTCAGACTCCTTTGAGTCTGTGACATCTACAGCCTTACAGACAGCCAGATTACAGCTTTCGACTACTGACGCAGACGACGACACCGTTATAACCACTGTAACTATCACTTGCTCGAGACGCCACACCTTTACACAACCAAGAGCCTGCTCCTGAGCCAGCTCCTGTTCCTTTTGGGGTCAGCCTGATGTTGTACCTGCTGATCCTGCACCCTTACCTGCTCATGACCCTGTTTCATTTTGGCTTACCAGACATTGCACCCCTTATACCTGACACAGTACCTGCACCTAGTGATTCTCCTTTCGTTGAGACATTTACTGCTGCACTTTCAACCGCTGATGTTGCTCTTTTGAAGACCGACGCCCATTGCGCCAACGTGCCTATCGCTTTCTTTCAAGACATACCCGCACCCCGTGAAGGTACTCCAGGTCAGTACTCGCGTAACAATCCCTTTTTGCTACGACAACAGTTTCTACGACCTCGCAGGCCGCACCGTTTACTACATTCACCTCCACATCGTTGGACGAGCCATTTCGATGATTCCTATAATACACTATGTAGATTTTAGACCCTTACCATCCCTCACTTTGTGGAGACTACACACGGGACAAGTACACCTGTAACGTTAGATACAGTCTGAGGATATAGTTCGCAGAGTTTTGGAGCTTGTGCTACCCACGTCCTCCACCCTGTCTATTGCCAGTATACTTTCATCAAGATTCCTTTGTGCTCTCACCTGCTGCTATTACACCTTTCCTAGGTTTTGATGCTCATTTCTCTACTGCCAAGCAGCAGAGCAGTTACCACTTCGACATATATACAAGCTCGAGAAGGAATTCACGCATGTCGACAGTTTACTTTTCTTTCTTTCTCCACCTCAGTCACCAGTATAGTTGGTTTCGGGATTATGCAGATTGCATACAGCTGGGTAGGACATCAATGATAAGCCGAGATTGTGGAGACTTTTGAAGACCAAATCTGACTACGTAACTTTGATACACTAACATATTTAATGGACAAGGGTAGGGTGACCCTGTGTCCCTGTTGATGTGATACATTTTGGAAGACGATACAATTGTGGCCCGGGGAACAATGAGAAGTCAGTCATCATTAGGCATGCGACAATACTTTGTGACCAATGACCAACGAAAGCTCAGTCGCTATGTCTTCATTAAGCGCGTTATCAACCTATATGTGTGTGCTATAATTATAATACTACATGCTTACTTGCTATGCTCTCATTAAACATAATTACCAAATTACTTGGTTATACTATGATTATACCATTGTGTGATTGGTTGGTATGATAACCTAATATGTGTATGTGCGTACGATCTCTAAACAACTATATGCACTCCCCGAGCGAATAAGACCTGACCTAACCAATCTTCTTCTCAGAAGATGTCGATACAAGGAAATGTCGATACCAACAACCCTCTGCCAACAACAGCAAAGTCGGGACTGCAAGGACGCATCTCGTAAGCCATCGCACAACTCGAGGCCCTTCGCTCTGAGCATGGTGGAGATACCTCAGGAAATAACCCACCCAGCGGCTGTACTTACGAGTAGTTCTTGAACCACAAACCTCGAGAATTCGACGACACTGGGGGTGCCTTAGCTTTTGTGCGTTGGGTGGAGAAGACGAATTCTGTCTTACGGTTGAGCAAATGTGCCCCAGAACACCAGGTCACGTACGTAGCTGGACTATTTGTAGATGGGGCTCTGTCTTGGTGGAACCTTCAGGTTCAAACAATGGGCGAAACTACTGCATATGCTTTGTCGTGGGACGAACTGAAGGAACTAATGCGCAAGAGATATTGCTCTAGGGCGGAAGTCCAGAAGTTGGAAACTGAATTGTGGAACCTAAAAATGGAAGGTCCAAAGATAGCCGAATATGTGCAGAGATTTGGTGAATTATCACAAGTTGCATCGCGTTTGGTGGAACCAGAATCTAGGAAGATCGAACGTTTCATCGGGGGATTGGCACCTCAGATTCTAAGCCTGGTAACAACATCTAAACCTTCGACGATCACCGAGGCTATCAGCATAAGTGTGGCACTCACTGAAGAAGCAATTAGACAAGGAAAATTCTCCGATATGGAAGAGAAAGAGGAGACTCCTGTAGAGTCATCTGGAGATAATAAGAGAAAGCTCGCAAATTTCAAAATGATCACTTGGGTGAGTAACAAGAAGAAGGCCAAAAGGGGAAAAGACTACATGGGTATCCTACCTAAGTGCGGCAATTGCCTACGTTATCATGTCGGGCGATGTAAGTATGGAAAATGTGATAACTGTGGTAAGAGGGGGCATCCCAAGGAGACTTGTAGACAAGGTATTGAAAATGGAAAGAAAGACCAAGATGATAGCAAAAATCACGGAGGAAACAACGACAATGACAATTACCAGAGCAGAGCGAGTGACAAGCAGAAACGTGCTCAAGGTTGTCTCAACTGTGGGAGCAAGAAGCATTTCAGAAAATACTGCCCTAAGAAGAGCCAGGCACAAGGATAAAAGCTCAGTAGCAGAGCTAGGGGAGCACGCCAGGAATTCAAGCATGGATATTGGTACGTCCCATATTACTCAATGCTATGCATTTGCGCTGCTAGATACTGTTGCAAATATTAGCTTCGCATCTCTAGGGTTTGAGAAAATACTTGGTTTAGTAGTAAGTAAGTTAGATAACCCGCACTCGATAGAACTAGCTAATGGGAAGCTAGTAGAAGCCCACGAAGTAAATGGGACATGGCAAGATAGGACCCAGAAAGTGTGAGTTCACACTTGATTTACTGCTAGTGAATTGGGAGACTTCAACAAGGTAGTTGGATGGATTGGTTGACAAATGATCAATAGGAGATTGATATCCACACCGCGATGGCGAACAAAGAAACAATCTCGACTCGTGAAGCGGAGTATGCCTTTACAAATTACCAGTTGCTTGAAGGCACGAAAGCTGTTTATGAATAGGATGTGTTGTTTTTTGTACTCATGTCGTGGACAAGGGAGTCGAAGAACCAAAACACGAAGATATTCCTGTGATAAGGAAGTATCCTAAAGTCTTCCTCGAAGATTTGCCAGAAATACCTCCTCAACGACAAGTCGAATTTCGCCTCGACTCGATTCCAGGCACCGCGCCTGCAGTCAATGCACCTTAGCGACTTTCACTTTCGGAAATGCAAGGATTGACAGTGTAGTTTCAGTAGTGGATAGAGAAGGAAGATAACATACCAAAAATTCCCGTTTGGGTTACCCCAGTCCTGCTCGTCCAAAGAAAGGACGATGACTTTCAAATGAACATCAAACTACCAGGAGTCGGGCGAGCTAGCCAACAAGAGTCAGCGACTCTTGCTAAGGATTGACGAGCTACTTACTGGACTAACTGCGAGGATCCAGCCAGTATTCCCGACTGAACGATGATCGAGTAGCTGCAAATTCAGAAAGAAAGCATACCAGAAGAAAAGTGTGGGACAATAACTTGTTTAATCATACACAAGAATGGCATTTCCTACACGATGCACAGAACGATTCTACACTAAATACGAAACTCTGAGAATCTAGGAAACCTGTACTTAGGACCATAGGGATCCAGGTCCAAACTCACAAAGGTTGTTACTTAGGAACCGCATCCGTTAACTCAAGCAGACACCTTTAACCTGACACGTATGCCAGTTCCGTTGACCAAACCGAAAGTACTTCAATTTCTTTTATTTCTAGCAAGTAGATGTTTGCATCTCTACTCCTCTTTAATGGTAGTTGCATCACGTTAATTTTCTTCGCTAAGAGCGAACACACATTTGCTTCGATATCTAGTCATTTCTTCATTTTAGCAGATACTCATTATTCCTTTTCTTGGAAACATATTTGGCACATGCACCATTTGCTACGCATGCGATTTCATTTCGAACAAACGATTCATTGAAATTCAAATATTATTTTGCTAAATCTAATTACTGGTTTGTGATTCGAACAACCTACATCATTGTGGCTATTGACTCTTTTGCTATCAAGTCAACACACTTTCTGAAACTTCATTTACTTCAAGTTACATTCATGGTTTATCTTTGTGACCATACCGAGATTCCTTTAATTAATACATACATTTATTGCCGGGTTACGCTGAAACCAAGTTCAATTGCCCGAACTTATCCATTTCGTATATTCAGTTTAAGACGTCCTACGATGTATTAAGAGCATCATATTCAAATATTTTGCCAAGAATTTTTCATTTCGAATCGTGGTAGACTTTGTTGGTCTACGACTCCAATGAATCGTTTGATTGATTTCGATACCCCACGATGATACCTTCACAAAATTGAAGCTTGCGCTAAGTTGGTTACGCACCTCATACCCGGGTTTAATTGTTTATTGACTTGCTCTAAGTCCGTTTTGTTTATGACAGACAAAGCAGTCTCAACACAGTTATGTGTTAAGACAAGGGTACACAGATTCATTTCATACCACGGTGTACCTCCTAACGATTCCTTCGATATAAATTAAATACCTTGCAGTACTTATTGCTTTTCATTGTCAATCAGAAACAGTGGTTCTTTGATGTTCTGTAAACCACTGGAAACTCTATGACATTGTGTAAATCAAATCTCTGGATTGTTCAGCATACTTTTATTTGATTTCCAATACGGTGAACTTGTTTAGTCACCACTATACTTATTTCATTACAAACTTGTAGCTTGTGCTAATCATGGTCAACTGTTCCACACAAAACTACATATACTTTCGTTTGACTTGTCATTTAAACATTTCCGATGCAACTACAAATCACGACAATGACACACTAGATTCACTTGTATTTCACTCGGTGTTCCTTCAAAAGTTAAGAATGTCAACACACTAAACCTTACCATTCATTTATCCGGAAGTTGACAGATCATTTGACTAGTATATTCAAGTTGTCGATTTTGAACTTATGTAGCGGATGCTATGGTTTGCGAGAACTCGTTTGCATATTGTGATCGTTCGAGAATCCTATTAGTCAAAACTCCTCATTTGTGGAACCCCCCCTGCTAGCTAAATTGCACTAGACTATACGTCAATTACGTTTTGTACCTTTGACATCTAACGCTAGAAGCACGTACCTTTTAGCCATAGGATTCGAGTTGTTATATATACTTGGACTCACCTGATGTGAGTAAGGTGTAATTCGATTTTTGTGACTATCTACCTCAGTATTATCCACATACATACATGCATATTGTAACCCTAAGGAGTTAAGGTAGTACAAATTTCGATGACGAAATTTTCTTAACGGGGGGAGAATGTGACAACCGTCAAATTGGCATACATCCGTACAATTAATTAATTTTAAATATGTGCTTAATGACTGTGCTTGATTTCAACTGACAACCTAAGCTGCTTTCTGATTACTGTACATACTCATGCATCACATTTTATACTGTCACTCTATTCATTACATACAAACAATAGTGACAAACTTGATACACAAAAGCACAGTTAACACAGTGAGCGGATAACCCAGTAAACATGCTCACAATGCCAGCACCGAGACAGACAATGTCATTAAGGCCAGTATGAGCCTGGGATAGATTACTACACTAGTAGGGAGTGTAGGGAAGTGAGGACCATAAAACTGCGCCACTAGGTGATAGTTATAGTGCCTAGAAGTGCCAAAAACATACTTTAATTACAAAATTCGGCACTACATACCAAAATTCAGCATTTAACAATGCTAGTAAAGTGCCAAAAACTTGGTAAAATAGTCCTAAATACTTTCCAAAGTGTTGGGAATTTATTGTGTCACTAAAAACAATATAAAAGACACATTAAAGCTTTATTTAGCACTTTAACAGATCAATATCCAACCGAACAACTGGACTTTACCCGGAACACAAAAATATTGCCAAACACATAGTTTTTATTTTTCTGAGCTAGTTAGGGTCCCCGAACACCTTAACACACTATGTATTTTATAACACACTTAAATCTTTAACTTAACTACTTCATCTTCTAACTAATTAGTTAACCACCATTACAACTCAACTAGAAACCAACCCCCCCCCCCAACCGGTTATGTAAGTGGGACACCCCCCCCCCCACATTCTTTTTATTATTTTATTTATAATTGTTGTTGGATAGAGGAACATGTTGTATGTTGGGTAAAACACAAGACTTGGTTTATAAAAGTGCACACAAGACTTCCCTTATCTCTCATCACAACACTTCAACAAAGCTTTCTCTTCTTCCTTCTACCTCCCTCACGGCCGCCACTCATCTCCACCATATCACCACCATCAACTTCTTGTTCAATCATTTTACATACATACAAAGGTGTAAGGAGTCCTACAAGTAAGCTTGGTGCACTCGGAAGCTCAAGGACCGCTCTAGTTTTCTTTTATCCACCACTTTTACGCTTTGAAACATCCCTAGCCTTGCGCTAGTAGTAAGTGCTTCAAATCTTCATTTTGTTCTTATTCATGGTAGTTAATAGTTGAAAGAATGATGAAATCTCAAGAAACAATAAAAACATAAGCAAGGTCATGAACATAAGAGCTTTACATAAAGGTCATGAGATGAAAGATAATAATACATGATAAATCCGAGATATATAAGTGATAACCTGCTGTAAAAGACTCACATCATGATATAAATCGTTATTAGAAGGAATGGTAATCGTAGGTGTACATTTTAGTAACGTTTAACCTATAAACAGTTTGCTGATTAGCATCTTCAGCCACCTTCAACTGGATGTAACTAGATCATAACTTAACGAAAAACTGATTTTCTTGAGTCTATAACGTGTCATTATGAAATACGGTCCTAATGGCACCGGAATCATAATTTTTGGAATTCGTTTGCTATTTTTAAAGGGTCGTTTTCTAACAGCAACTAAAGCTGCATTTTTACTGCTGAAAATGGGTGATATGTTTTTAGTCCTAACTTGAAATCTAGGTTGAATCAGCTCATGAAAATTATACTGAAGACGAACACTGGTGTCGTAGTAATTCTCCCACTGGAATTTCGTCAATCGGAGTTACGATAGATTTTAGATGAATTATTTCGTAGACTACAGTCAGAAAGTGACAAATCTGATTGCAGTCCGGTAAATAAATTTTTATAAAATATTGGTAATGAACTGGACCCCGATATTTTTACACAATAATATTTGGATCGTATAAGACATCCTGTAAAAATTGGGAATTTTTGGAATAAGATAACTATTTTATTAAAATACCCGAAAACAGCTCAGTTTTGTATATTAAAACTGTAACGATATAAGTAGTATTTTGCATGTCTAAATGTCGGGTTGGTTATTTGAGAACGAGCTAACATGATTTTACAAAAGAAAATGATATGCTAAAACACATGGACACCTCCATTTACAAAGGAAACTCTGGCGAAATATTTTCTAATAAGTGCTTACAAATACATTTTTAACTTTATTTTCGAAATAAACTTCGCCATCATTTTTATTACAAAAATACAAAGTCTCGGAGGTTGATTTTCGTAAATAAAACTTAATAAATATATATTTTATACTAAAACTCTTGTGTGAATATTTGCTTGCTTTGTAAACTAGTTATATTATTTTTAGGGTAAAAATAGCATAACTCATGATATCGAGATTACGACTCCAAAATAATACCAAAGCTCTCGCAAAATAAATAATTTAAGTTACACAAGTATTGATATAATACGAAACACTAAAACGTAACTTACATAATAATTCAGAAGAATACTCTTATACGTATATTTTTGGTAGAATATTATTTTGGAAAATGTTGAGAAGTAAAATATAATATTTTTGGGAAAAATATGTATATTTTGGAATTAAGATATTTTAGACAATTAATTTAATATATTTTTCTAAGTGAGACTTGAAATACATGGTTTTGGATAAATATATTGGGAATATATTAACATATTTTATTTAGCACAATACACCGAAATACGACGCCGTTACTTGGCAAGATATATAAGTACAAATACGAAAATACATGTATAAGATACCCCCAACCTTGGGAAGGAAATACGAGTACGAATACTTGAAAAGTATTAATACAAAAGTATTGTATAAACAATTATTCCAAAACCCAATATAATCATTATAACTTGGAATAATGTCAGAAACGTAACGCAAAAACATGAATACTAAGACAAGGCACGACCCGTTCGTCTAATAGACATTAGACCATTGTAGGTAGTCGTGTTGGCTAAGGAGACCTGGATTACACATACTGAAGACGCAATACTGTGAGTTCATGTCCCCCTTTTCTCTTAACTGTTTTCAGTTTTATAACTTCGGGGGTGAAATACATGTTACAATTATCTTGGACATTTTTATACATGGTATGGTTAGCTTAAGGAGGGTTGGGACGTTCAGATCATGTGAGTGGGTAGGTAGAACTTAAGGCCATTAATCCTCGTTATAGAACCGAGGGACATTAGTCATAGATCTATTTGGGTGTAGTGAGCCCCACTCCTGAGTCCGCCGAGTGGACCATGTGGTGACTAAGTGCCCGACGCACAAATCCGCTAGGTTTGAGTCTTCCTGCATCACTTCACACATATCATATGGCTTTGCAACCCAATGGTGATCTCTTTTTCCTTAATTGCTACATACCAGGGATTTTCATACATACAAAGGCATTATAAAGGTTTATACATACTCACTTACACATGAACTCGCTCAACTTTTGTTGATTTTTCAACTTACATGTATTTCAGGAAAACTAAGGGATCTGGCAAGTGTTTGCATTTGTGTCAAGTTGCGTACTAAATAAAGATGTCATCCAGGGTAGTAGGTTCAGGAGGTGTAACCCTTACCTGGACGGGTTACATGTCCTTAAACCACATTTTTATTCAAGTCTTTTATTGTGTCATATGAACACGTTTGAAATCATGTTATGGTTGTATCTATTTTTATGAGTCGACATTTTAAAAATGATGTTGTATTGTGTTTCTAAACCTTATTAATGGATGAACATCTCTTGTTTTTATCATATAGTATTTTTATGATTGATTGCTATGGTATTAAGAAGTCACACCATATAAACCCACGCTTCCGCAAAAGCCAGGGTGTGACAAGACTCATGCGGAAATACAACTTCACACGATATTACATGTTCAAACGGAATTAAGACTACACACGGAATTACATTGTAATTCCGTGCGGAATTATGATGACCCTTCCTGCGAAATTAACTCTAGAACTTGATTCCTTGATCTTCGTGCGACGTGCAATGTTAGACTCGATACAAGACGAAGTCGACAGATGTATGCACCAACAGACTCCCCCTCAGATGTTGACGAGTCTACTGTGTCGAGTCTTTGCCACCTTCAGTCTTTATTAGTCTGTCTGTTCTTTGAAGTATCAGCACCAACACACTCCCCTCGAACAAAACTTCTAATTGGATGTCTTCAGACTCCCCCCCTTTCGATGAACTGGGATCGTAGCCTGGCTTTCATAGGATCAGGATCGTGATATGGCTCTTAAGCTTTCTAATTCTCTTGATCAGATCTCTTGATTCCTTAAGTTCATCAGCAATATCAGCTCCAGAATCATAACCTGGCTCACACTCTGCTCAGATATCGGAACCTGGCAATCTCTAATTTCAAACCTGCATTGTCTCTACCACAATCATAAGTTTATGATTTTAAGATTTGACAATCACAGACATCATTTGAAGATCTCTTACTGATGAACCACTTGAAAGAATGATTTTTTATCCAAATTAAACAGCCAGGCTCCCTCTCAAATTTATCATCATGTTTAGCACTCGGAATTTTGAAAATCAGCTATTCAACATCAGTTGTCGAAAATCTTTTTGGATTTTTCAAAAATTATACTAAAATATACTGAAAATCTTTTTGAATTTTTGAAATAGAAAGAAATGCAGTAAAGAAATATTTACAAACAATCTTTTTGTGAGTTTGTGTAAGAGGATCATATCAGTATATGAGACAAATCACCAACACCGTTAGCTTTAAATATTTTGAGTTCTAAACATTCACCTAGATTGTCAGTATACTAATCCACTTAAATTTTCACACAAAGTTCAACTGTTTCGAGATACGAAATTAATGTTTTAATGACTTAAACTTATTCGCGTGTCCCACTACTTGAATATACTCCCGTATCCAGATCCCAATATTCAGTCTTACAGGTGAGTATACCTAGATGATATCTGTAAGGGGTTAAATGCGAAAACGTGAGAGCTCAGGTCAGAACTTCCGTTCAGCAGAGAGATGACGGCTCGACTTTTGGTGTGTCCCCTTTATAGGATCTTTTTTACAACAGCACATGATCAGCATTTTTCAATGTTTCCTCATTTTTTGTACTAAGGGCGGCGCTATATTTCAAGCAAGCAGAAAGTATTATACGGGGACTAGGCTATTGCTTCCGCAAAATCAGAAGTCCCGGGATAATACCCCAGATATCACTAAGCATAAAGACCTAGTATCTCAGAAAGAGGGACCTTTCAAACAAGATTTCGGGGGTTACCCATATATCCAAGAAATGTTCCCCACGATATAAGCAAGATTGAAATTTAGGTTTATATCTCGAAAACAATTTACTAAATGTGTAAAAACCTACTGGCATATCCGCAGTGAGACCGTTTATCACATTTAAACATTCCATATCATTAGCGTGTTGTGATAGTCCACTGATGTACTATCATTTCCTCTTTTTTACAACAAAACTCATTTTTTATTTTTTAATGTTTTTGACTTTTTCAAATTTTCTAATGTTTTTGGATTTTCTGAAATTTTTACTCCCCCTAAAATGCAAACACATTTAAAGAAATTTGAAAACAAACTATACAAGTAAAATGACAACTTGATGTGAATCGCTTCAATTCGCCATCCACTTGGCATAAACAATCAGAACTCCCCCTTTCAACAAACTATTTTCCCATTAAGATTTCAAAACACTTAAGTTTGTTTTAATCAAAATGGTTTTTCTGGAAAATAAGTTTTGTTTTTAACCACTTGTAGGTTTGGGGATCAATTCATCACCTTGTTTTCAATCACTTGTATGAGGATTATATCAAGTTCAAATTAATGACCTTGACAAATCACTTGTAAAATTACCATTTGTACCACATGTAGGAATAACACATCTACACAGATTCATTTTACCGATAAAGATGCCGATTCCTGCTTCACACTTACCAACCTGGAAGCTCTGGCAAGTCACAACCTGTAAAATTTATCAATTTAAAATTCATTCAACAATCAATTTTTTAAGAAAAATGCCGATTCATGTTCCACAATTACAAACTTGGGAACTCCGGCAAGTCAGGTTTTTCAATGGAAGAAAATGTCCACCCAAGCCTGACCAGCCTTGGGTGTAACCAACTCATCTGCAATTGGGGTGTAAGTTGCTTTCTTTGTAGGATAAAAATCTTTTACCCCTTTGGCCTTTCCCTCGACCATTTTCCCAAAAATTTTCTTTACATTCCCATTAAAAGCTTTCTCAACATCAAATTTATTCTTTTCAGAATAAAATTGATTCGAGATCTCAACTTTCCTAATTTTTTGTTTAAAATTCTCAGTCCTCAACGGTGGAAAGTTCTCATCATCCATTGGAGGAACTAAGTTTTCACTCTTTTTAACAACACGTGGCTCCTCTGATTTTGTGGAATCAGATTCATCGCCAGGTTTTACTTCTGTTTTCTTAACAACCCAAGCTTGAGTGTCAAGATTTCCCTTTTTCTTGTGAAACCTTTTCGGACATGCACCAACTTCATATGTTGAATTTTTAAACACTTTAAACCTTTCAGTTGGTGGTTCGGTTTTATCAACAACTACTTCTTTGAGTTTTTCTGAGACTCCCTGTTTTGTGTTGGTTGCTTTAGAACAGTTCCAAGCTATGTGACCAACTTCTTGACACCTGTAACAGGTTCTCGTCTTTTTTCTCTGATGAACTTCATTTTTCTTCTTCTCAACAAGAAATTCTTGATTTGTCTGTCTCCAAAATGAGCTCTTCTTTTCATCCTCAGCAGATGTTCCTGAAACAAATGTTGTATTTTTAGTAATTTTCTCATTTTTATAATTTTCAGGAGGAATAAATCCAAGACCTTTCTTTTTGAAATTACCATTATGATTTGGTTTCTTTCGAAAATCCGAACCATAACTGTAATCCATTTTCTTGTTTATCCTTTGTTTAATTCTTGAGGTGTAAGGCTTAGGTTTTCCAGAAAGATTTACATCTTTTATTTCAGAAATATTAATTTCTGTCAGTTTGAAAACCTTTTTTTATCATTTTAGTTTTAACACCTTTTATTGGAAACTCTTTATCAAAATATAATTTGTCAGAATCATTCAAAGTATATGCGACTTCAAATGTTTCATCATTCAAATTAGATTTTGACAACAAAAATTCTTTACTATAAACCCGTCTTCCCGACGATTTTGAACTCCTGACCGACGAACTCGAACTCCCGACTGACAAACACGAACTTTCGGACTCGGACTTTGACTCTGACTCCTCATCCTTATCCAACACCTGATCGACCATCCTTTTTATCAATTCGGACTCATGATCTGTGTCGGACGCTGTGAATGTAATATCAATATTGTCTGGCAACTCATCGGTTATTTCGGACTCTAACTTTATATTGACTGCCTTTTTTACTTGTTCCTCATTTGGTTTTCTAGGTGAATACCCTTCCCAAATCGGAGGTGGACACTTATTATAACAGACACTCTGTTTCTTACCAGTATCCTTCTTCTTCGACTTCTTATCTTCAAACACTTCAAAACCTGCAACAGTTGGATAAATTCTGTCAATTAAGTAATCAGAACTTGAATAACTTCTCAATAAACGTCCGATTCTTTCATTTTCAGCTTTCTCAGTTTCCAACTCTTGCTTCTGTTTCGCACATTCTTCAATGTAAAAATTTATCTCTTTCTGTTTAGACATCATTGTAGCATTCATCATTTTCAAAGCATCTTCTCTTTCCGAGTTTGTCTTCTGCAAACTATTCACCGTTCTGTTCAAAACATCGTATGATTCTTTTAAATTCTTAACATCAAACAACAACTTCTCTTTCAACTTTTCAAGCTCAAACTTTTCATCTTTATCTTCACATTGTTTGCAAGATTCCAAACATGTAAGACAAGGTTTTGTGACTTCAACAATCTTTTCGATCTCCACAATCTTCTCGACTTCAACTACCTTCTCCACTTCAACTATCTTCTCAATAACCTTGACTTCTTTCATTTCTCTTGCAGCTTTTCTCTCTTTCAGTTTCTTCAATTTATCAAAATAAAATTCAAAACTGTCAGAAGATAAATTAGTTTTTCCAAGATTTATCTGTTCAATTTCTTCATCATCATCACTGCTTTCTGTTGAACTGTTTTCAGAAGAAAAAGATTCTTCATCTTGACTATTCTCTTCATCAGTTAACACTGCTATCCATTCTTTCATCAATTCAGGCTTTTGAACAATTTGAGCAATGAAAGCTTTAAACTCCATATTCTTATCTACATACTTATCCCAGCTAAATCCTGGAGCCATCTTTTCATCATCTTGATCAATGATACGAAAATAAGCTTTCTTATTTGCATCTTCGATCATTTTCCCATGTGCAGTTTGTGAATCCTTTTGTTGATGTGGTTGATGAGCAATTTGCTGATATATAGCC
This sequence comes from Helianthus annuus, assembly GCF_002127325.2. NCBI lineage: Eukaryota > Viridiplantae > Streptophyta > Magnoliopsida > Asterales > Asteraceae > Helianthus > Helianthus annuus. Next base: position 100,321,432 of record NC_035434.2, read on the forward strand.
TTCCGATAGTAATCATCTTTTCCAAAAGGATTCTTTGCTCCACTATTTTCCTAATTTTTGCACTCTCTCTTGAAATGACCTTTCTCCCTACATCGAAAACAGATAACTTTAGATTTATCAAAACCTAAATTAGAGAGATTTGCATCTAAGAAATCATTTCTTCCTGTAATCATTTTAAACTTTTCTTCTCTCCTCAAGACACTAGCTAGACACCATTTAATGTCCATAAGCTCCAATTCCTCTGCATCTATCTGGTCATAATCTTCTTTTGTTAGCATCGGATTACCAATTTTTCCAGCTATCAATCCTTCGTAAGATTCCAAAGCAATAACCAGCATTGCCATATGATTTTTCACAACTTCTTCAGAAAAATTCTGTCCATTTTGAAGATACAATGCCACGTTGCACTGAATCATATGTCCATTACCAACATTTGCACTTTGAACACTTAGAGGATTTACATTTAAAAATCCACTAGTGTTGATTGAACTTTGAATGATTGATCCAGATGAATTTCCTGCACTAAACGCGGTTTGGATCTTTGGACTTGTTTCAACAGTTTGAACATTTCCTTTGTAGTACAATTTGATATCTTGTTGATTGCTTGAGCTGTTCATTCTGGCAATCTTTTGTTGTTAAAGATCCTGTGCCTCAAGCTTTTCAATAAACTGTCCAATTGACAATATGCTAAACTCTCCAGAATTCTTTATGATCATGAGATAAGTACCCCATTCTTTCTGCGGTAACGCATCAGCTAATTTTTCAACCCATTCAGCTGGAGTTTTAGTAATCTTCAACTGAGACATGGTACGCACAAGATGACAATATCTCTCAGTGACTGTCTTTGTAGTCTTCCCTGGCATACTTGTAAACAACTCAAACTCCTTTTTCATCAAAGATGCTTTACTCTTGAGCATTTCTGTACTTCCTTCAAATTTCTTTTCAAGTGCCTCCCAAATTGAAAAAGCACTACCATCATGCTGAAGCAAAATAAAGATGTCTTCTTTGACAGCTTGTTGTAGAAGACTAATCATCATTTTCTCTCCTTTATAACTATCTCTTTCTTGGTCTGTAAATTCTGAGATGATTTTATCAACTCTCAAAGCAGTCTGAGGTCTAACATACTCTCAGATGGTTTGCCTGAACCCAATTCTCAAAACGATTTTTCAGCCATGATACTCCTCGATTCCCATAAGCTTCGGAGGTTTTTGCAAAGTTCCAGTTTCGTTTTCTAAGTTCATGTTTTGAGCAATGGCAACCGTAGTAGTCGGAGATGTGGCAAATGCGTTGTAAAACTCTTCTTCAGACATTTTCAAACGAAATTAAAATCTTCAAAGGAAATTAACAGCTTCAAACGAGATTAACCTGCACACAACTTTCAAAAGAGATTAAGATTTTTCAAACGAAATTAAGTAATTCCGTGCGGAATTACTCAGTTTCACACGAGATTAATCTATGAAACGAAATTACCCAAATGGAATTCTAATTCCGTACGGAATTAGAATTGTTTTCAAGCGAAATTAAGAGCGAATTGATATTCCGTGCGAAATCAGTGACTAATTTCAAACGAAATTAGATGACGTCATCATCTTCGAACAAAATTTCATGCGGAATTAAAGATTTTCTCAGTTTTAGATCCAATTAATGTCCAATTTTCTCAAGGCTTTGTTAAAACACTGTTTTATATGATATATGTGAAATTCAGATCATTGTGACCATGAAAAGTTGTTCAAATCAGAAAAGAATATGTAGAATTAAGAGAATGATATGAAATCAGGCTGAAATCTGCAAAACTCCTCCTCCTGTGCTCTGATACCACTTGTAGGATCATTGTTTGGACCCCGAACGAGTCGATCAGAGGCGTTCTACTCAGTATGAAAGGCGGAAACAGACATAATGAGGTATATTCAGCAAGATATCACTTTAAACTGTCTATTGTATTGATTTTGATGCAATTACAAATCAGTAGACACTTCAACAAAGCTTCGCCGTCGGAAAACAAACAACTAATTTCGTACCAACTCACACGGAAACAACCCAATACATAGCCAAATTAATTCCGCATGAACAGACTCATGCGGAAACACAACTTCACATGATATTACATGTTCAAACGAAATTAAGACTTCACACGGAATTACATTGTAATTTCGTGCGGAATTACGATGACCCTTCATGAGAAATTAACTTTAGAACTTGATTCCTTGATCTTCGTGCCACGTGCAATGTTAGACTCGATACAAGACGAAGTCGACAGATGTATGCACCAACAATATAAATGGTAATTATTATATAAATATATGTTTAATATATTAATAAAAAAATATATATAAATAGAAAGCTCAATTAGGCTCGCGAGCCGGCTCGAGCTCGATAAGCGAAGCTCGGGCTCGGGCTCGTTTACTAAACGAGCTTGTTTTTAGGCTCGGGCTCGAGCTCGAGCTCGTTTAAGCTCGGCTCGTTCGAGCTTTTCTTTCGAGCCGAGCTCGAGTAGCTCGCGAGTAGCTCGGCTCGTTTGCACCCCTACACCTGACAGATGCAAATGCTACAATATAAACCCACATGTTGGGAATAACTCCTTTGTGGGTTCTATAAGTGGTGAGTCGATTAATCATGACCGGCTTCCAACCGGCCTCAATTGTATGACAAACATGTAAATCTGTATACAAGATTATCTTTAAATAATTGTCCCAAGTTATAAATGATTTGTGCCATGTGCACTTAAATCAATTTTCATAAATGTTTTCAAAAGAATCAGTTAAGTGTATTTACCAGTGCAAACTGACGTATTTTCTAAAGACTGATTGACAGGTACCTCTCGTAATAGGCTAGAGCTATTTGGTGTCGTATAAGAGGATCTTGCAAATCCCTAAGATACCTGAAGTCTGTTATCTTATTTCTTTGTATATATTTACGATCCGCCTGTGGATCTTATTACAATCCATTCTGTATATTCTTTCATTTGACACTCAGACATTATGGTTTGTAATAGTTTATTTACCAAGCCTTCCGCTGTGCTATTATATTATGTGTATTGACAATGATGATATCAACTACATCGCGATACTCCCCGCCGGGCCCACCGGTAATATGTGGAAATATCGGGGTGTGACATTTTTGGATCGCCTTTCGTGTGTTGCCACCTTTTTGTATACGAATCATCTTACTCGCCGCCATCGCCCAGACTTCGCAACGCTCTCTCTCATCAATCTTCAATCGATCTCCCACTCTCGCTCGTCGAAATCCAATTGATCACTCGCTTATATTGATGTTTTTATCGCTACTTCCACTCGCATCAACCCTCGCGACCATTCTTGTGGATTAATTTCGGGACGAAATTTCCTAAAGCAGGGGAGACTGTAAAAACCCGCACGTTCGTGCGTTGTTACTACTCGTTATACTCGTTACGCCTAGCACCAGAGATTCGAATCATAATGTAACTATATCGCATACATCGCTACTTCGCAGTATTTTCGCCTATTACGCATACTATATCGCTATAACACATCACATTGCACGTACTAACACTCACAATGGCTTTGAGTGAGGACCTATTCTACCCTCCTCGATAGCCGTGATGTGTCATAATACAACGCATATTCGAAACGCGCAACTCGATTATCGCAACGCAAACTTTGAAGTGTGGATATTTATATGACCCTTTGTGACTAATTATAATAAATATATGAATGTGGGTATGAAAATGTGTAACCAAACTATCACAAAGCTTAACGAACAAAAACGAAACATCGAAACGCAATTCGTCGAAGACCACCGATCGAGTGACTGTTCGATCAAATGGCCAACCGATCAGATAGCCATCCGATCGGATTGCCATCCGATCCACTGCACTCCATCACCTCCTCTCCTCTTCACCTATAAATAGCCCTTCTCACATCACTTGAACAGTGATGTGATAGTTCTCACTCGACCAACACGCTCTGGGGCTATTTTCTCGCGATTCTTGTAAGTTTCTCCCTCAAATCTTGTACTTCTATGATCTACATGCACTCCTTCATCTTTTCCGACAACAAATATCACTTTTTCACAGTAAAATCCTCTGATTTGGGGTGTTCTAAGGTGATGTCATCATGGAGTTCTTAGGAACAAGGAAGTGTGACCTCATCTCATCAAGAACAGTTCTGATCTAATGGATTCCACGGCGGGTAAGCACTAATCTCACCTAGATCTAAGCTGAATCTAAGTATTTCAAGCTTCCTTCAAGCTTTCTTAACTCTCTACTCAAAAACTGATGGAATCAGAGCTCGTTCAGGCCTTCTATTCATTCTCTAGTGAAGTGTCGGGTAGAGAACTGATTTCTATCGACGAGATGACCTGTTAACGGGTTGAACACGAACAACCGTCAAGGACAATTAACTTATCAGACGGGGTGATTCCGATCTGATCTGGTGGCTTAGCCTTGGTGGAGTTCCATTGTTTAAAACGTTGTCATACCGTCTCGATTAAACCGTAAACTTTCAAAATAATCAAGTTCAAGATGATCTGGTTCGTTGGGACGGATTTCCGCCCGATAAGATAGCCATCCGATCAGATTGCCATCCGATCGAACTGTTATCCGATCGGATTGCACTTGGTTCCAACACTTAAACATTTTCAAACTATTCAAGGATCTGAATGTCGAATGGATTGCCGTCCGATCGGATTGCTATCCGATCGAACGACCACCCAATCAATTGACATTTGGAACTTCGACACTTAATCATTTTCATAATTTTCAAAGATCATTAGTTCTAGCGGATTGCCATCCGATCGGATTGCCATCCGATCGAGTGACCATCCTGCTGTGAACTTGTTCTCACTAGAAATGTCTCGCCAATCGGATTGCTATCCGATCGAACGACCGTTCGATCGATCGACCGTTCGATCGATCGACCTGAAAGGTAGAGATACTTCTCTGTTTTCAAAATGCTACAACAAAAACTTCAAAGCCATCATACACAAACACATCCTTACCAAACAAGATATCAATCCAATCGAATGGCCATCTGATTGGATGATCATCCGAACGGATTGACATACGATCGAGTGGCCATCCGATCGGATTGCTATCCGATCGGATTACCATCCGACACTTGGTTCACCGCCACCATTTAACGCACTATTCAACGCTTACGCCATCAATCTGTAATTAGGCTAATCTCAGATGCGCTCCCTTCGATCCAACCAAGTTGTGTTTACTTGCTGAACACTGACTGTGAGTATACTCGAACCCTTTTTATCGCATTTTGGGTGTAACAGACGTTTCTATCAAATCAAATTTATCAAAATGAATTATTCAATCAAACTGTTTATCACTTTCGAATAACTTTTATGCATATTTACACGTGATGCTAGTTACATATGTGTTAGGACTTATACTCGCAAGGTCCCGCCTTAACTAGTATAGTAGAACCCGACGGGGTCTAGTTAGGATGAATAGCAATCGTAATCGCAGCTCGAGAGACTTAGCTGGTAGTATCTGTCTTGTATGCATGTATGTTGAGGTATCTCGTTTATGTATGTGGTAATTCGCAGCAGTTTTTATCTACTATGTTTCGCTATCAAAACTTGTATACTCGCCAATACTTTTGTATTGACGTTGTTTTAACGTATGTTGTAGGTTAGTCGCAGTTTACATCAAACCAAGCTAGGAAGTCTAGAAACTCATCCAAAATCTAGGTCGTCGGATTTGAATTGTTCGAGAGGACAAGAAATCTGTGATAACTTATATGATTATACTGTTTGTTAGTATGGGATAACGAATGTAATAAATACTGTCGCTTTATAGTTGTTATGGATTCTCTTGAGCAATCTGATTCGCCTAGTGTCATGCCCCAATGATTCCGCCATCGGTTGGGTGTGACATATGACATGCTCGGGTTGTCCCTATTTGACTGCTTGGTTAATTTATTAATTATTTATGTTATACTTATTCATGACCAACCGGGTTTATCAACTACATTGATAAACTTTGAGATTTGGTGAATCATACAATGAGGCGTTCGTACCTCCATACTTGACTTCCATGAAACCTGTGACAATACTGGACTGTTAAAACTAACTAATATAATATATAAAATATAGATAACTTAGTAGAATTCATGATATTAACAAGGTTATGGTTAAAGTGTCACGTAAGGACTGACACCATTCGCAAGAACAGGCCCCATTCGCACGAACTTGAACTTTCCATTCGCACGAACAAGCCCTTTCGCACGAACAGTCTCCTTTTGCATGAACTGACACCTTTCGCACGAATGGATCATCCATCCGCATGAACAATTTTGTGAACTTCAGTTACTTTCTATCTCAGTTCTACGTTCTTCGTTTCTGATTTTAATGAGCGAATCAGGACCCATGAAATCACATAAACTTAGTGTCAGAACGGGTGCTTAGACGAGATATATTTTCGTGTATACATACTTTTTTGTACTTAACTTCCAATCTGAATCCTTTGTCAAAATCTAATAACTCACACCTTCGTTTACCCAAATGTAGGGTAACCTCAGTGTTCCAACTTTTACAATCGCCAACTCGTAGAATTAAACAGGAAAGCGTTGCAAAACCGTGAGTATACTCGACCCCTTTTTCTTTTTACACTTTTGGGTGCATGCGTTGCATGCTATTAAACACACAAACACACATACTTTATGCTTTATCACAAACAAACATTCCAACATGCATGTTTAATATGTTATGCCTGAATTCATGTATGCTAGACTATTCTTATGCTTTAGACTTGTCATTAACTTCGTACAAGCCTCCTTTAACATGTATTCTATAGGAGTAACGCACCGCCCATATTCTTGAGGTCATGTTAAGTTAAACAAAATGGTCTAATCATTGCTATGACTAGATTACGCTAGCGGGAATCTTTGGTTTGACTTCTATAGGTTCATGCTAGTATTGTACGTTAATTCTAGATAACAAATTTTGCCATGTGGATTGTTTAGACTTTTCATACTTATGCTAGTAGATAAACTTATATACTTGCCAATATTTTTTGTATTGAACTATACTTTGAAACGTGTTATAGGAATTTGATGACGATGATCATGATGACGACGACGACGACGACGATGAAGAAATCTAGTAGGATGGACTAGAAACTCAGTTTGGAATTTAGTATTATTGTTGTATTTGTTTCATGTACTCGAATGTTTATTAATGAAATGAAATTTGATTCTATCAAATATTGTCACGAATTAGTGTTATGAAGTCTCTTACAATCTCGTTTTCGTCTCACTTTGATGTTTCCGCCATCGGTTGGGGTGTGACAGATTTTAAAAATTTTTAGTAGTCTCTTTTGGGAACGCTTTCGATGTCGGTTCTTATTAGTCGGAACTCTTCAACTTCTTGGTTTTTTATAGCAAATTCCAGTCGTCTCCTATCAAATTCAAGTCTCTCTCTTTCCCTCGCCTCCGCTTCTTCCTTTTCCCTCTCTTTATTTTTGTACATATCCTCTTGCACTCATAAAGTGGTTGAATTTTTGTAGAATTGTATCAAGTTTAGAGGCATCACTCGAGCTCGCTCCCTTTGAACCCGAAGCCTTCTGAGCGGCCGTTTTTTAGCACGATCCCTTCTAGTAGGTCGCTCTGGTTCAGGAGTTGGAGCTTCGTCTTTGAACTCGGGGTCATCGTTTATATAGATAGCACGACGTGCATCCGAACCTCCCGTACTATAACTCCCTGATGCACTTGTTTTCGATCTTTTCGCTTCAGAAACCTCGTTAGGCACCACCTTCCACTTCTCACATTTTTTCAATATTTCATACGGCCTCATGTAATTCCACGACCCGTGTTTAGTGGTGTTTCTATCAATCGCTAACGCCAAAATAATTGCATCATCTTCACTGCTTTTTTGATTGTTCCACGCACGTTGAAAAATACCCCCAAATAAACCAATTTTGTGGTTCATCTCTCTAAATTTCGAACTAACAAAATGGACTAATCGATATGGCTCACCTTGCATCAACTTGAAAAATTCTTTACACACTTGGTTGTAAAAGCCATCATGTTTTCGGTGGTTTGCTACAAATTAAAATTTAAAAAATATACCTAAAATCGGATCGGTAGAAGCTATAACCTAAGCTCGTGCAAGCGCTTCCAACTCGTCTGGGTCCAAGGAATGCTTTCTGCCCTCCCGCTTCCATTTTCTTGATCTCTTAGAGCTCGTTTCCCCCTCTTAGCGCTTGTTTATGGTTGTGTTTCCGGTGTAACATCATCATCCGCTGCTAAAGAAATGAAATCATGCTGGGTGCGGTTTGAGTGAACGGTTGTCATGGCGGCATTTGTATGCCTTGCGATTGCATTTGCATAGCATGGTGGTGTTGGTGTATTGCATTTGCCAAGGGCTTTGAGATTGACTAAAACCACCAAATGAAAACGGGTCCATCAGTGTCGTGTTGTAGACAAGTGGGGGTTGGGTCTAGAGAGTAGCGGGTGTGTTGGGAAAGCATGGGGGCGGGTTTGGTGAGCCCATGATTTTTTAGGATGATGAAAATGGAATGAGATTAGTATATTGTTAATGATGTTTAAATAGGTCTTTAATGTAACAATATTTGTATCTTCTCACTCTTATATATCATTAAAAATACGACATTAAGACAATTAGCAATATGAAAATATGGCACGACCAATAGAAATTAGTGAATGAAAGTGTCAAGGGAGCATGAGAAATGCTAAGGACTAATTGGGACATATTAGAAAAAAAAAATTACAGTAAATAATAATCAAACAAAACCCAGAAAACACAAACTGTTTAAAATAGTTTTAAAGAAATGTTCAGACTATTTTAAAATGAAATAACAATTTTGGTTTTGTGGGTTTTTTTCCTTTTGTGATAACAGGTATAAAAAAAAAAGCAAGATTTCACAACCTGTAAAAAAACCAAATCCAAGACATGAAGAATTCATATAAGTTTTTAGACAGGTCAATTTGAATTGTGTTTTATGTTTTAAACATGTCATATGAGAAAAATCAAGAAAATTTATCAGGAGAAACCGGTCTTAAATGTAGTTTTAAACGTATAAAACTTATTATATGCATTTACTCAAAAGTCACTTTTTTACTGAAATAAAATAGCTTCGCCACACTAACTATTTGTAAAAATAAAATAAGTTTTTTGAACAAAAAAATTTGTTGGGTAAACCCAGCCCAGACAGATCCTTTGACCCGAACTACTTTATCCAATGGCTCCCTTACCCGTTTTGCCACCTCTAATTGAAAATAATATAATTATCAAATGGGTCAAAATGTCTCACAGAGTGAATTTTATCACATCAAACATAAATCAATGTACTTGATGCGTGTGTAGTGTTATATATTTTTATGTATATTTTTAGCCCTTTTTTAACACTTTTGTCAAGTTTTAAATTTATAAAACACGATATTTTACTAACACTAAACACACATATCGGCAAGTGCACCCATCGTGAGCGTAGTATAGGCGTTGGTAAGATACCGAGGTCGTCCAAGGACACAAGAGCTTTTAGTACCGGTTTATCCTCAACGTCTAATCAAATCAAAATTTTAGAGAAAGGTTTTAACATGAAAATAAAAACTAAAAATGCTGAAAATAAAAACAGATAGACAAGATGAATCACTTGGATCCGACTCGCCTTTAGTGTAACCTTTGATGTTTTCCGCACTTTTGCACTTTTTAAGAGATTATCTTAGTTATAGTAGTAGGCCCCTCTTTTGAAGGTGACGTTACCCTCAAACCAGTAGTATAAGTCAGCAAGGATACAATCCGAAAGGGTTGGACTATTGGAAGATAATTAATTAAGTTATTAATGCGTAATGTGGTAGGCCCCTCTTTTGAAGGTGACGTTACCCTCGGCTAAGTGGTTTGAGTCAGCAGGAATACAATCCCAAGTAGCCGGGTTAATGTATTAATAGTAGTTTACATATGAGGGGGTCAAGCCATTCGCACCCCCGCCATCCAATACCAGTGGGTATTGAAGGAGGTCCTAGTAAGCTTGACCCAGGTCCTTGTAGGATCTATACACTGAACAAGGCAAGAACCTTAACAAACCATTCCCTTAACCCCCGACCAGGTAGCCAACATATCTCTATATAGACCGTAGAGATATGAATGGTGTAAATCTTTTATTTTATATAGACAGTAAAATAACGCCAAGACACCACGGATAAATGATAAGGAAGTTTCACCTTCAACATAAGAAACTAGTTATTAAAGTCATTAATACAAAACCAAATAAAAAGTGCGAAAAGATTAAAAAAACAAAGGTATTACACTAAATGCTTGTCTTCACCAAGTGATGTAAGAGACTTAGGCAAACATGGCCTTTGATTGTCAAGAACGCTTACTATCAATCTTGGATCCCGAGACTACTACACACACTCTATGATGGATGATGGTAGTGGATGTGGGTGTTGTGATGGTGGTGGAGTGTGGGTGAAGTGGGAGAGAGGTGGTTTGTCAAGGGATGCTTTTGAAGTGAACCAAGCACCTCTATTTATAGCCTGCACAGAAGCCCGGACACGGCCCCGCGTCCATCCACTTTCTCTTTCTTCATTAATTGCAGTTTGTCTGCATTAGTTGACCACGCCCCCGTGTCCGCTGGGCACGGCCCCGTGTGCAGAAGCGTATCTGTACTATCAAGACTTGCTTGGATTCTGCGAATCTTAGCGTTGACCACGACCGTGTGGAGCTGGGCATGCCCCCCCCCCCCCCCCCGTGTTGGGGAATAGAAGCTTCTACGCTTTTGTCTTTTCTGCAGACACCTGAGCACGCCCCCGTGTCCGCTGGGCATGGGGCGTGTTCAACCTTCTGATATCTTGTTTTTGCTTGGGAAGATGTTGTTGAGGGGTCAGGCATGCCACGTTTATTCCTTTTCTTGTATTTATGTTAGATTTAGCTGTATTTTTGCTTCTTTTGTTCATTTGCGCTCATTTAATCCTGAAAATACAAAAGGAAGACAAAAGCACACTTTTCCAACATTAATACTAAAAAAGGTTAGTTTTATGCCTCATTTGATGTAATTTATATGTTGCATTTTACACACATCAAATACCCCCACACTTGAATCTTTGCTTGTCCTCAAGCAAAACTCTTTATAATGTGGCTTACACACCCAAATGGAATGGGTAGAAGAGAAGTTTTTGGGCTTATCTTCAGTGTCGGGATTCCAAGATCTTTATTAGGCTTTATTTTTATGTTATTTACAATCCTATTCATTATGATTTATTTAGAACATTACATAAGAGAAATTACTTATTTGGGCATAACATGCCTCTTTAAAATTCCATTTATATACAAGTTCACATACATCATGGGAGATCACTCAACACTCGGCCGAAGATGTATTTTTGTGAAACACTCGAGACCGGCATGGAACTTACTTCTACCATATGCTTGCCAAGTAATCAATCCTCCTCCTTTTTAACTATAAACCTTTGTAAATATCAAGAGGACTTTGGGGAAGGGTTAGGGTTGGGTTAAAGGTAGGTGGTTTTGGGTTAGTGGTTAGTAGAAAAGGGCGAAAGGCGTAAAAAGCGTCGTTTTTCGTAAAACTTTTTGTTTTTGTGACTTTTTATTCAAAACGAAGCATTTTTCAAACAAAGTTTCTTTTGAGGAACTTGTTTGTTTATTGCTAGACTTCATAATTTTTTTTATAAGGAATGTCACATGAAGACCGAGCTTTTTACTAAAATAAAGGGTTTAAAATAAAAAAAAAGGTTTTTGGTGGGTAAAGGGTGTTTATTTTGTGGGTTTAGAAATGAAAAGGTTTAGGCTCAAAGGGGTTAACTAGGGGGATTTTGGGTAGGTGGTAAAAAAATAGAAAAATAGTGGTGTTGAAAGAAAAAGGGTTAGTCCTAATGCCTCCATCATTTACTTATTTGGGTTTAAGTTGGTAAGGACCGGAAATGTATCGTCATGGAAATTCTAGAGTCGTAAGAAACCAAGTGGCTATTCACACAAGAAACGAAAAATGAGCATTTAGTTTAAAGATGTGTATTTATATGCTCAATTAAAGGCTCAAAACTCAATTTTTGTGGGAATGGGTTCTTGATGTGATCAAGTATATATAATAAAATTTTAACTAGATTTGTCATGCCGTTTCATTATTTTCTTATGTTGGTTCTTTTTATCACGACGCTGTCAGTTGTAAATTTGTAAAAAATATAACCTTTTTAGAATTTGTTATTCCCAATTCAAACCAAGACAAGTGAAAAAAATGAAAACTTTTTGAAAAAATTTGGGGTGTTTAGCAGTTCCAATAGAGTATTGTGTAAGGCTTATAATTAGGACACCACGGCCTGTGTCCGGGCACGGCCTGTGTCCGGGCACGGCCTCGTGTTCAGATTGCCAGTAACAGAAGGTTGGGCACGGGGGCGTGTTCAACGAACACGCCCCATGTCCAGTTACCTGAACTGGGCATTTTTCTGCCGAACCTTGAGCACGGGGCGTTATTACTCCACATGAAATCCCACTAGATTATATCAAACCAATTACCAACCTATGGGTCACCCTACATCAGTTATTAATTTGTTAAGTTTGATACAAACATTCCATAGGAAAAATAATACATTTAATCATATAGTGAGCCTTATGAATTAATTGAATAAAGGTAACGCCGAAATACTAGTATAATCACACATGGGCCTCTCTCCTGATGTCATGAAGTAACATGATAAGAGGAATAATCTCTTGACACTAAATACAACCTGATCACTCTTACAAACATAGCCGACTACTATGTTCACGGTAATATCCTATTGAACCGATCTGTTTGGTGGGCTGACAAGTATATTGGGCGCTAACCCATAGGCTGACTAAAGAATCCAACTAAATCACATGCAAACCTTAGATCACAATCATGTGCAATTTATGAAATTATGTGCAATTTATGAAATTATGTGCAATTTATGAAATCATGTGCAATTTCAGAGAGCAATCAGTATTTACAATCACTATGTCTAGAATTAATACAACTTACAACAATTCATAGGATCATATCGACACACAGCAACTTTTATTCATAGATCATGCATGATTAATACAACCAACTAATATAAATCACATGATGGAAAGAACATACCGATTGCAGAATTATAGATAGATGAGAAGGTCACGAGAGGGGGAAGGGGTATCTACTGCCGTACGTATTCTTGGGGAAGGTAGGGTTTAATTTTTAAATATGAGATGATGAATATTAATGTTACGTGCACATTAATATTACATGATTGGCGATTCTTCCTATTTGGCCGATAATGGGCTCAAGCCCAACAAATAGTGCCGAGATCAAAAGTGGGAGGGTGTGGGCCAATCGGCTGCTTAAGTGGGTGTGCAATTAGTTTTGGTTTGGGATTGCTAAACGAAATACGCATACTTACACAATTGTAAAAGGGGTGGGCGTTTGGGGTTGCCATGGGGTTGGGCCGAGGACTTGGTGGGGTTTAGGATTGGGTTTCTTGAGCCGCAAATAGGTGAGACGAGTAATACAAGTTTAATTAGAAATAATTAATACATAATCTATATATTAATCAAATTACGATTCAACGGTTTGGGGTCGGTTTGGCATGATTAGAATTTGGCTTCAATGTGCCTTTTACATTAAATACTTTATATAAGTGTAAATAATTCGTCGCATGAATAATTCGTCGCACCGGTCCATGCATTTATATAAAAAGAATGAGGTAAGTATAACGACGCTAACCTCAGGAACACGGGTTGTCACATCATCCCCAACTTGAAAGAAATTTCGTCCCGAAATTTAGCACGTGGTTACTGAGAAAGCTAGTTAAGTTGCGTGGTTTCCTGGTTTTCCTGGGGTGTCACATCATCCCCCCGTTGGTTTGGAATTTCATCCCGAAATTCCGCAGTAGCTTCAGCCTTAGTAGTGGTTTCACGTTTCTCGAACAACTGGAGATACTTGTGTTTCATTCGGTCTTCTCGTTCCCAGGTGAATTCTGGGCCACGACGGGAGTTCCAACGAACTCGAACAAGAGGTATTCTGGTATGCTTGAGAATCTTAGCATCTCGGTCAGTAATCTCTACTGGTTCCTCGACGAATCGCAACTGATTGTTGATAGTGAGCTCCTTGAGAGGAACTATGAGGGTCTCATCTGACAGACACTTCTTCAGATTCGACACATGGAATACGTTGTGAACTCCGCTGAGTTCTTCAGGTAGGTTCAGTTTGTAGGCCACCTTGCCTATTTTCTCTGTGATTTCGAAAGGTCCGACATATCGCAGGTTGAGTTTGCCTCGTTTACCAAAACGAACTACACCCTTCCAAGGTTAGACTTTAAGTAATACTCGATCCCCAACCTTGAACTCGAGTGGTTTCCTTCTCTTATCAGCGTAGCTTTTCTGACGGTCACGAGTTGCCGCCATTCGTTGTCGTATCTGATCAATCTTCTCGGTTGTGTCTACGATGAGTTCTGGGCCAGTGATTTGGCTGTCGCCAACCTGTGCCCAACAAAGAGGTGATCGGCACTTACGCCCGTACAATGCCTCGAACGGGGCGGCCTGGATGCTAGTGTGGTAACTGTTGTTATATGAAAATTCCACCAACGGCAAATGTCTTTCCCAACCGTTACCAAAGTCGATAACACATGCTGGAAGCATGTCTTCAAGAGTTTGGATGGTGCGTTCAGACTGCCCATCCGTTTGCGAGTGATACGTTGTGCTCATGTCTAAGCGAGAGCCAAAAGACTTGTGCATTGCTTGTCACAATTCAGAGGTAAAATGCGAGTCGCGATCAGAAATGATGGAGGTTGGCACCCCGTGCCTTGATACTACTTCCTTTAGGTAGATGTCTGCTAGAGTAGAAAACTTATCCGTTTCCTTGATAGCCAGAAAATGTGCAGACTTGGTCAGTCGATCCACTATCACCCAAATGGTATCATTTCCGCGTTGAGATCTAGGCAGGCCAGTAACGAAGTCCATGGAAATTTGCTCCCGTTTCCATTTCGGTAACTCTGGTTGTTGAAGTAGGCCTGATGGTTTCTGGTACTCGATTTTGACTCTCGCGCAAGTCAAACATTTACTAACGTAGGTTGCTATGTTGGCTTTCATACTAGGCCACCAATACGTAGTCTTGAGATCGTGGTACATCTTATCAGAACCAGGATGTACCGAGTAACGAGACTTATGGGCTTCATCCATCACAAGCTCACGTAGATTACCATAGAGTGGAACCTAGATGCGCCCTGTCACGTAATAAGCGTCGTCTTCCTTTTGCTGTAACCGTTTCCTCGATCCTCGCAAAGACTCAGCCCTAATGTTCTCTGCCTTCAATGCTTCAACCTGAGCATCTCATATCTGAGCGGGAAGACTAGAGTGAATGGTAAGCCGTAACGCATGTACACGCTTAGGTTTAGACTCCTTCCGGCTGAGGGCATCGGCCACAACATTGGCTTTGCCCGGATGATACTTGATCGCGCATTCGTAATCATTCAGAAGCTCGACCCATCGACGCTATCGCATGTTCAACTCCTTCTGTTCGAGGATATACTGGAGACTCCTGTGATCGGTGAAATAGTGCACTTGGTATCGTACATGTAATGCCTCCATATCTTGAGTGCAAAAACAACTCCCAGCTCCAGATCGTGAGTAGTGTAATTCTTTTCGTGAACTTTAAGTTGGCGTGATGCATAAGCAATGACTTTCTCACATTGCATCAACACACAACCAAGTCCTTGGATTGACACGTCGCAATAAACCACAAAATCGTATGTGCCTTCAGGTAATGAAAGAATAGGCGCGCTACAAAGTCTCTCCTTTAAGTGCTGAAATGCGGACTCCTGTGCATCACCCCAATGATAGGTGACAGACACCCTTCTGAGTCAGTGAAGTGAGAGGTTGCGCAATCTTGGAGAAATCCTTGATAAACCTTCTGTAGTAACCCACCAAACCCAAGAATTGGCGGATTTCTGTTGGGGTATGGGGCGCAGGCCAGTTCTTGATCGAGTCAACCTTGGATGGATCCACATGAATCCCATCCGCATTTACCACGTGGCCTAAGAAATGGACTTCGCGAAGCCAAAAGTCACATTTTGAAAACTTAGCATACAGCTGCTCTGCTCGAAGAAGTTCCAGAATAAGACGCAGATGATGTCCGTGCTCCTCCTGACTCTTAGAACAGATCAGGAAGTCGTCGATGAAAACAATAACGAACTTATCCAGGTAAGGTTTGCACACTCGATTCATGAGATCCATGAAGACCGCAGGTGCGTTTGTTAATCCGAAAGGCATGACCAGAAACTTGTAGTGCCCGTAACGAATTCTGAATGCTGTCTTGGAGATATCCTCGTATCGAACTCTCAACTGATGATAGCCCGATCTCAGATCAATCTTTGAGTAGAAGCTCGACCCTTGCAGCTGGTCGAATAGGTCATCAATGCGCGGAAGAGGATAACGATTCTTCACGGTCACCTTGTTGAGTTCGCGATAGTCAATACACATTCGGAAGGTACCGTCCTTCTTCTTCACAAACAAGACTGGAGCTCCCCAGGGCGAAGAGCTAGGACGAATAAAACCCTTGTCCAAGAGTTCTTGCAATTGAGTGGACAATTCTTCTAGTTCTAACGGGGCTAAGCGATAAGGTGCACGAGCTATGGGTGCTGCTCCAGGAGTTAGCTCGATTTGAAACTCGACTTGACGATGAGGTGGAAGACCGGGTAATTCCTCAGGAAATACCTCAGGAAAGTCGCGTACGATAAGAATGTCTTCTACCTTCTTCTCTTTCGTTGAGGTGTCAGTAACAAGGGCTAGAATGGCTGTGTGGCCCTTTCGTAAACACTTCTTGGCCTTAAGAAAAGAGATGATACCCACTACCTCGCCACTCTTGTCACCACGAATCACAAGGGGTTCTTTACCAGAACGAGGAATACAGACGATCTTCTCCTTGCAAAGAATCTCCGCTTGATGTTAAGATAACCAATCCATTCCAATAACAACATCGAAACTACCCAGAACGATAGGAATGAGGTCGATAGAGAAGGTCTGATCAGCAAGAACAAGATTACAACCCTTAACTATGAGTGTGGCCTCTAAACTTTTACCATTTGCTAGTTCTACAATGTGCTTGGTGTTTAAAAGTGTTGGAGTACGCTTAATCATCTGACTAACTTTTAAGGACACGTAGCTAGTATCGGCACCCGAATCAAATAAAACTGAAACAAAGAAGTCATCCAGTAGGAACTTACCCATCACGACGTTGGGATCATTCCTCGCATCACCTTGACCAATCACGAAAGCACGACCCTTGGCACCATTGCCACCACTGTTGCCCCCGTTGTTTCCATTTCCTTGGCTGTTGTTGTTGTTCTGATTCTGATTCAACTATGGACAGTGTCTCTTGAAATGACCCTCAGCACCGCACTGATAGCATCCCTTATTACCCTGCTGGTGTTGCTGTTGGTTCTGTGGAGCTTGTGGCTGCTGTTGACGATTCTAATTTGCAGGACGAGAGCTCCTGCAATCCTTGGCTTCATGACCAAACTTGTTACATCTCTGACAACGACCCTTGTGGCACGGCCCGCTGTGGTGCAAATTACATCGATTGAACGTAGGGTGATTTCCCCTATATCCACCCTGACCCTGATTCTGAGTACCTGAAGATTGCTGACCAGGGCTCTTGAAGTCGTCAGTCCTTCGCTGCTGAGACTGAGACTGAACCGAAGTGGAACCCTTGCTCGAATTTTCATCCCACTTGCACTTGTTGTCACTAGGAGCATCTGAAGTAGTTGTAGTAGCACCAATACGCTTAGGCAGCTTGTTCTGCTCCACTGCCTGATCAGTGACACAATGAGCTAGCCGTATGACTTGTTGAATGGTACCAAGGTTAGCTGCAGTCACATGGCTCTGAATCTCTGGCACCAAACCCTTGAGGTACAGCTCGATACGCTTGATGGGAGGATCCACCATAGTAGGACACAAGATAGCTAACTCGTTCGATCTCTTTGTGTATGCCTCGATTTCGGACCCTGTCCTCTTCAAATTGAAAAACTCCACCTCCAGCTTGTGAATGTCGTCGCGATTACAGTACTCTTCTTTGATCAGTTCTTTGAAGTTGTTCCATGGGGTGGCATTAGCAACCGCCAGCCCTAGCAATTGGACCTGTGCTTTCCACCAGGTGAGTGCAGCACCATCAAGAGTTCCCAAATTTCACCCTACGAGCTTCAGGGCATTCACACATCTCAAAAACAGACTCGATCTTCTCGAACCAGTGAAGAAGACCAACAGCTCCTTCTGTGCCGCTGAAGGTACTAGGTCGGCAATCCATGAATGTTTTGAACATACACACGGGAGGCTGAGCATGTTGACTTGTTACGTGAGAAAGAAATGACAAGGTTAAGCACAAGAGTTGGTTCGCAAAAAGTAGGATCTAAACGTCCTAGGATAGGTCGAAATGGCAGGTTATACCTCCCACTTGAGCTGCAGCGAGTGCCTCAGCAACTCGTTCGTTGATTAGAGCCGTCAACTGGGCTTGAGTCATGTTGATACGTCCACTCATGATCTTCACATCAAAGAAACCACAAGTGAGAGAGGTGTCGCGAAAGTACATAAGTATGGGATGACAGAAGAGAGTACACAGGGTTTCAAACAATAGTCGTTACATTAACCAAACATACAATAAACAATGCACTAAGCAAACTAATAGATAGGCAAAATAAACATAAACCATATCACCTATAGTGTTGAGTCTTGCACGTGGAGCGAAGCGTCATTGTGGATCGTTGAGCACTGTACAGGTTATAGTCTGGTTTTGTCAAAAACTTTTCCTTTTTTTAAACCAAGTTCACTATAACCAATGGCTCTGATACCAATCTGTCACACCCCCAAACTCCACAAGTGGAGTATCACCGCATGGAGGCGTGACTGACCAGGATCAACCCACCAATCATATTGAACGATATAGTAAATTAAATAAAAGTTCAACCACACAATATAATTGGTGTTCAAAAACAAGTTAACCAAAATTCAAGTTAAACAGCGGAAGCAATAAAGGTAAAACCAAAACATAAGTTCAATAAGTTTAAATGTTAACATGGCACACAACGGTCCATGTCCCATAACGACTCCTCCTGCTCGTGCAAGCTCCATAGATACCTAACGACCTGCAAGGCATGTAACAACGAGTCAACAACAAAGTTGAGCGAGTTCACATTTGGTTGTTCAGTTAAAGTTGTTTCATAATCCATAAGTTCATTTGAAAACCAGTTGTTTATCAATTCCTTTGCTTCCCAAACCATAACCGGTGGGGGCTACCCCATGTTGTAAACCACTAGAATAGTTATATATATTGGAGTCCTTCCCAATCCGAGGACGGAGGTACGTATTCTACCCAACCGAGAATACGCAGGTTAAATGTGGGCGTCCTTCCCAATCCAAGGACGGAGGTACGTATTCTTCCCAATCCAAGAATACGCAGGTTTAGTGTAGGCGTCCTTCCCAACCGAGGATGGAGGTACGTATTCTTCCCAATCCGAGAATACGCAGTTTAGATGTAGTCTATTAGTGGTGAATATACAGGTTTCATCTTGGCTTCTTAATCCCATTCCCAACCCACCGGGAATCCCATGCCTTAAGAGTGTGAACTCACCTTGGTGTGCTCAGCAGAGTGTTTCACTTGTTTTAGTTATTAAATTGACCATGCCCTATTATTGTTCCATTTAACATAGGCTCATATTCAAGTATGGTCGCATACACAAATATATAACACATAGCACCTAGGAATCGTGTATTAATCTTATACATCTAACATACCACATTTCACAAGTAGCACCGAAATAATACTATACAGGTTGTCGAGTTATGCCATTTAATCAGTTTGCATACAAGCACCGCACGTATCAAACCACATTTATCCATCAGATAGTGCACACGAATACAAGTATTGGCATTCACCACGCCGTTACCTTAGACTAAACAGTTAAGCATGTAGTATAATAGTTCGTCAACCAGGTATGGCCCAATAAAACCTAAGACCCAACTAACGAAGACCCGTGTACTTACAACTGGGCCCAATACCATATGCGGACATGAAATTACATCGCAGCCCAAGTGTGTGCACATATGCCCATTTACCATGTTGTGCGGCCCAAGTAGGTTAGTAACCATATTACCATGTAATCCATTAAATTTCCCAGGCCCAACCATTTATGCCCTTAACAGCATGGTCCAATCCCCCCCCCCCCATTCGAACATGTGCGGCCCACCAGTATTACTCCACATGAAATCCCACTAGATTATATCAAACCAATTACCAATCTATGGGTCACCCTACATCAGTTATTAATTTGTTAAGTTTGATACAAACATTCCATAGGAAAAATGATACACTTAATCATATAGTGAGCCTTATGAATTAATTGAATAAAGGTAATGGCCGACATACTAGTATAATCACACATGGGCCTCTCTCCTGATGTCATGAAGTAACATGATAAGAGGAATAATTTCTTGACATTAAATACAACCTGATGACTCTTACAAACATAGCCGATAACTATATTCACAGTAATATCCTATTGAACCAATCTGTTTGGTGGGCTGACAAGTATCTTGGGCCACTAAGCCATAGGCTGACTAAAGAATCCAACTAAATCACATGCAAACGTTAGATCATAATCATGTGCAATTTATGAAATTATGTGCAATTTATGAAATCATGTGCAATTTCAGAGAGCAATCAGTATTTACAATCATTATGTCTAGAATTAATACAACTTACAACAATTCCTAGGATCATATCGACACACAACAACTTTTATTCATAGATCATGCATGATTAATACAACCAACTAATATAAATCACATGATGGAAAGAACATACCGATTGCAGAATTATAGATAGAGGAGAAGGTCACGAGAGGGGGAAGGGGTATCTACTGCCGTACATATTCTTGGGGAAGGTAGGGTTTAATTTTTGAATATGAGATGATGAATATTAATGTTACGTGCACATTAATATTACATGATTGGCGGTTCTTCCTATTTGGCCGATAATGGGCTCAAGCCCAACAAATAGTGCCGAGATCAAAAGTGGGAGGGTGTGGGCCAATCGGCTGCTTAAGTGGGTGTGCAATTAGTTTTGGTTTGGGATTGCTAAAAGAAATACGCATACTTACACAATTGTAAAAGGGGTGGGCGTTTGGGGTTGCCATGGGGTTGGGCCGAGGACTTGGTGGGGTTTGGGATTGGGTTTCTTGAGCCGCAAATAGGTGAGACTAGTAATACAAGTGTAATTAGAAATAATTAGTACATAATCTATATATTAATCAAATTACGATTCAACGGTTTGGGGTCGGTTTGGCATGATTAGAATTTGGCTTCAATGTTCGTTTTACATTAAATACATTATATAAGTGTAAATAATTCGTCGCATGAATAATTCGTCGCCGGTCCATGCATTTATATAAAAAGAATGAGGTAAGTATAACGACGCTAACCTCAGGAATACGGGCTGTCACAACAACATCATCCAAACACCAATTAATTTGAAAACCATCATTCATTAAAGAGAGAGTTACATAAGTTCCTAATAAAAGCATAAACTAAAACTTAGATAAGAAGGTCAAGAAACACAAGAAATCTAAAACCGCAAAGAAGTCCTAGCCTATAGTTTATTTTAAGAGCAAAATTTCTGACAAAGATAATTTTCTCGATTGAATGAGGCTTGAAGAACTTCTCCTCCGGGACCATACACGTCGTTAAGCCATTCTTCTATCTCCCGAGGGAGAAGAAAGGCGGGCTCATTGGCATCATCATTTTGAAGGGGTGTAACTTCCACCGGAACTTCTTGCAAATTGTCAAGAGGCGGTTCCGCCGGGGATGTCATCCCACCCGGTGGGGTTAATGACTCCAAGTGCTAAGTTCCAATCCTCTTGGGGAAGGATTGGTTCCATGGGAGGTATCACAAGAATGTTCAACCTCTGGTGCAAGAGGTTGATTTCTTAGAAACTATTTTCCAGACCCACCGTCAGATAATTTATACGGTCAATCAGGACTTCTTCTACGGATGTCATTTCGTCAAGAGCTTCTCATAGTGCCATCACATAGCGTACAAGAGTTGCTTCAATTGAAGGCCTTCGTTCCCTCCGACTGTTTCTAGAATGTGCTGGAGACAGTGTTTTGGCTTGACATTCTACGAAAATAAACCAAAAAGAGTTCATTTTAATGAAACGGTACCTCGAACACGGCCCCGTGCTCACCGAGCACGACCCCGTGTTCACCTCTATGCAGATTTTTGGAACAAGGAATCGTGGAGCTTTAAATTATTTTTCTGACTTTTGAGGCATTTTAAGCAGAAATAACTTAAAACAGTGTTGTAAAACTTATTTTTAACAAGATTCCTTGAATAAAAATCTAACAAATATCACAATAAAGCTTTAATCTATGGTGATTTCAAGCTCTAATGGAGGTGTTGAGGAAAAAATGAAGAAGAAGGCAATGGACAAAAGTGGAAAAGACAAGATGGTTGTTAAGAACCTTCTTTAGAATATACCTAGTATGGTATATGTGAATATCCTACCAAATCTCTGTCTTTGGAGTGGTCCAAATGTGCAGGAATCTTGTTGCATTTATAGAAAACGACAGCACGCTGGACATGGCCCCGTGTCGGCTGGACACGGCCCATGTGCAGACAAGATTCTGACACTTTTTGTCCGTATTCTGACCGAAAGTCAGACGAGAATCTTTTGGTGGACACGGGGGCGTGTTGACCTGGACACGGCCCCGTGCCTAGAGGCTGATTATGAAGTTTTGTCTATTTTTAAGGAGTTTATCCGGATCGGGTGGTTCCTTACTGGACGGGACAACACCGAAGTGCCTGAGATACCTTAGTTGCGCTAGTTTTAGATGAGAACGCAAGAGGTTATCGAAAAGGGTGATTCCTATCCTAATGTAGGTGGACAAGTCCAACCCTTATCTAGGCTCTCGTTAAAGAAGGTGTATGTCGAATCGCTCAGGTCTATGTATGCATCGACGGAAGTCGATGGGGAGTCCTTCACGACACAATCGACACAGGGACGACTATCGCTCAAGTCTTCGCAAGAGTTAGAGGTGATTTCGGGAGCGACGATGTTGTTTTTATCCGAATGCGATCTCAATAATTGTTCTTGGGCGTTGTCTTGAGATGAATTAGTTATGTCCATCTGAAGCTCTTTTATCCAATTAAGAATTAGATCTTCTAATTGAAAAAATTCTTCAAGAATCATTTCATTTAGAATAGATGATTGAGAGCATTTTAGGGAGAGATAGGGATTATTTTTACTTTCGCCCCTCTTAAGGCTATAGGAAAACGGTGGGTCTACATAGTGGGGAGTGTAATTTAAAAAATAACATTTTAAATCTTCATGATTTCTGCCACATATTTGACACCACATACCATTAGAGGAGCGGTAGTAAAAAAAATCAGTATCGCTCATGGTTGTGTCAGAAATTACCAACCGTCGGGATCTTACGGTTCTGTTTTCAGTATCTGATACTTGGGCACGGGGTGTGTTGATTAGCACGACCCCGTGTTCAGCTACTGTCTAACTTAAAACAGGATTGCCAGTACCAAAGATTGGGCACGGGGCGTGTTCAGCAGGTACGGCCCGTGCTAAGCTCTGCAGAAGCTGGAAAATTTAAGAAAAATCCTAAAAAAACAGAAAATAAGAAAAACGATTAGGCCGTTGATTCCTAACTTTCTTAAAATCCTTGTGTCCCCGGCAACGGCGCCAAAAACTTGATGCGTGTGTATCGTTATATATTTTTATGTATATTTTTAGCCCTTTTTAACACTTTAGTCAAGTTTTAAATTTATAAAACACGATATTTTACTAACACTAAACACACATATGGGTAAGTGCACCCATCGTGAGCGTAGTATAGCGTTGGTAAGATACCGAGGTCGTCCAAGGACACAAGAGCTTTGAGTACCGGTTTATCCTCAACGTCTAATCAAATCAAAATTTTAGAAAAGGGTTTTAACATGAAATAAAAACTAAAAATGCTGAGAATAAAAATAAAATAAAAACAGATAGACAAGATGAATCACTTGGATCCGACTCGCCTTTAGTGTAACCTTTGATGTTTTCCGCACTTTTGCACTTTTTAAGAGATTATCTTAGTTATAGTAGTAGGCCCCTCTTTTGAAGGTGACGTTACCCTCAACCCAGTAGTTTGAGTCAGCAAGGATACAATCCTAAAGGTTGGATTATTGGAAGATAATTAAGTAAGTTATTAATGCGTAATGTGGTATGCCCCTCTTTTGAAGGTGACGTTACCCTCGGCTAAGTGGTTTGAGTCAGCAGGAATACAATCCCAAGTAGCCGGGTTAATGTATTAATAGTAGTTTACATATGAGGAGGTCAAGTCATTCGCACCCCCGCCATCCAATACCAGTGGGTATTGAAGGAGGTCCTAGTAAGCTTAACCCAGGTCCTTGCAGGATCTATACACTGAACAAGGCAAGAACCTTACCAAACCATTCCCTTAACCCCCGACCAGGTAGCCAACATATCTCTATATAGACCGTAGAGATATGAATGGTGTAAATCTTTTATTTTATATAGACAGTAAAATAACGCCAAGACACCACGGACAAATGATAAGGAAGTTTCACCTTCAACATGAGAAACTAGTTATTAAAGTCATTAATACAAAACCAAATAAAAAGTGCAAAAAGATTAAAAAACAAAAGTATTACACTAAATGCTTGTCTTCACCAAGTGATGTAAGGACTTAGGCAAACATGGCCTTTGATTGTCAAGAACTCTTACTATCAATCTTGGATCCCGAGACTACAACACACACTCTATGGTGGATGATGGATGATGGTGGTGGATGTGGATGTGGGTGTTGTGATGGTGGTGGAGTGTGGGTGAAGTGGGAGAGAGGTGGTTTGTCAAGGGATGCTTTTCAAGTGAACCAAGCACCTCTATTTATAGCCTGCACAGAAGCCCGGACACGGCCCCGTGTCCATCCACTTTCTCTTTCTTCACTAATTGCAGTTTGTCTGCATTAGTTGACCACGCCCTCGTGTCCGTTGGGCATGGCCCCGTGTGCAGAAGCGTATCTGTACTATCAAGATTTGCTTGGATTCTGCGAATCTTAGCGTTGACCACGGCCGTGTGGAGCTGGGCACGCCCCCTTGTTGGGGAATAGAAGCTTCTATGCTTTTGTCTTTTCTGCAGACACCTGAGCACGCCCCTGTGTCCGCTGGGCACGGGGCGTGTTCAGCCTTCTGATATCTTGTTTTTGCTTGGGAAGATGCTGTCGAGGGGTCGGACATGCCACGTTTATTTCTTTTCTTGTATTTATGTTAGATTTAGCTGTATTTTTGCTTCTTTTGTTCATTTGCGCTCATTTATTCCTGAAAATACAAAAGGAAGACAAAAGCACACTTTTTCCAACATTAGTACTAAAAAAGGGTTAGTTTTATGCCTCATTTGATGTAATTTATATGTTGCACTTTACACACATCAGTACTCAAAAAAAAAAGAAAAGAAAAAAAACCGTGTAGAAATAAGGTGTTAGCAATCACATATGACACTTAGATTAAAATCTCTGGACAAAAAGTGCTTTGGATTACTTGTTACTAAACTTACTCATCTTGACACCTGTTAACAAAATAAAGTTGCCTTGTAAAAAAATCAATGAAGTTTTAGTAATCTCATTTGTCACTAACTATTTTAAAAAATTTAGCACAGAAAGTGTTTTAGAATTTAGACCAATCCAACTTGAACCATACCCGTATGGAAAATCACCCATTTTGACCCTGAACAATTTTTACCCGTTACTCATCCCACCCATATCACCATATCTAACGCAAAAACGTACCTTTATCAATCCCAACACACTCTTGGACGCAGAAAACTGGAGATACACATTGAGCATCTCAATGCCATCTCCATTCTTGCTTAGAATTAGATTACCACCAAACATTAGCAAAGCGTAATCCGATATACTTGTGGGGTCCCGAATGTATACGTTGCTGGTTATCACCTTTTCACTATAAACCAAATAAGGAAGAGGATCACAAAAACTTAGTACATACCAAATGGGCAGGTTGGAGTGGTAGGATAACAGGCCAAAAGGATAAATAAGTCTACAGATTGGGCTGACCGGTAACACCCTTGGAGCTCACCTGCCTATATAACTTATTTCATCAAGTCCACGTGTATATTAAAACTAACTTACGCTACCATGTACGCATCTGGTTTCATACTTTCATTTATACCCATTTCGGCAAGTATATGCTATGAATTGTGAAATGACAAAAAATGCCCGAGTTTATAAAATTGTAGTACAAATATAAAATTCTAAATGAGAACCAATTATACCCTTCATTTAGGTGTACCTTTCTCTTAATAAAATTGATTTAGGAGATGTAGAAAAACTGTCCACTGCATAAACACAGAAAACAGGATAAGTTATACTCGATAAGAAAGAAGTAAAGTTCCTACAATTCTATCCTAAGGATCCTATATCCTACCCTTCAAAGCCCACTTTTTAGGGAGGGTATTCCCTAGTGGAATGGTATCTTTCCTAACAAAGAAGAATTGATTTCTCCAGTTAGTGTCGTTCTTGGTGGTTTTGAGAAGTGGGAGTGGATGTTGTGGTTTGGCTTTAAACAGAAATCTGTGGGAACCATGAGAGACCAGGTTATAGAGACAAGCTAGTTCAAAAAGGTTGATGTTTGCAAACCCTTACAAGTTATGTCCTTTAGCCCTAACTCAGTTAATTTTTATGGTTAAATCTGACCAAATGGACCCCACATGAGGGTATATTAGTCATTTTACCCTAAATACTAAAAAATAAAATTATAAAAATTTCATATTTTCTCTTTTCATAACACCCCCACACCACCATTGCCACACATCCTGCCCACTCGTTCATAAACACTTCCTTCCAACCAACATTCCAACCCAAAAAAAAAACTTCACCCACTTTCTATCTAAACCCACCTAATTTTCCAAAACAAACCCCACAAAAATTTTATAATCACTTCAACAAAAAGATTCTTTTAGATTATACTCAACGAGATATACATCTGAACACGAAATCAACAGTTTAATCGCTTCGAATTTGGCAATTTTGACTCAATTTTGCGGTTTGTTCTTCGAGAAATCACTGGTTTTGACTCGATTTTGACTGCATCGCCGCTTGGATTCTAGATCGGGATTAGCTCGCTCTGAACCGGCGTTGTCGAGAACTGGCCTGAACGGCGCTGTTGCAATCATTGAACGTGGTGGAATCTTCATTCAAGTTGCGTTGTTATCATGGTCTGCATCAGGAGAAACGCCCTTTTCATCACCAGATTCACTTCCATTATGCTCCGAATGATCCGACAACCACCACCAACATCTGCCCCCACCACAACAATCCAACAACCGGCGGAGCTATGACGGTGGTGAACGGAGCTATGACGGCGGCGGACGGATCTGTGTCGACAAGGGAGCTGTGGCGGTGGTGCTGGCGGTGGATCTGTATATATATATGAGAGAGAGAGAGAGAGAGAGAGAGAGAGGGGGAGTTAAGGGAAAGAGATGGGTTTTTTATTATTTATTTTATTGCTTAGGTTAAAATGACCAAAATACCCCTCGTATGGGGTCCACTTGGTCAGATTAGACCATGAAAACTAATTGAGTTAAGTTTAAAGGACATAATGTGCAAAGATTTGCAAACACTGAGTACGTTTTTTTGTACCTTTTGAAGACAAAGGACAAACTTTGCAACCTTGTGTCAACATAAAGAAAGATTTTTGTAATTACTCTAAAAAAAGCATCTAGGGACTTAAGGAGTTATACATTTTGATTTTGGACTCAAATGGTTAAAATCACTAAAACAAAAGGACTCAAAAAGTAATTTACTCTTTATATTTATAGAGTTATGTATTCTTTAATTTATATGGTTCAACCCGTGTATCACACGAGTAGATAACCTAAATATGTATGTATGTATGTATGTATGTATGTATGTATGTATGTATGTATGTATGTATGTATGTATGTATAGGATAAGGATCATGTGAGAAGTGATAGGCTAGTTGAGAAACTTGAGAAGCATTCTGGACCACACATTTTTCTAAGCCTTTCGTAATATACACATATGTATAGTTTAAAATTGACTATATACATATGTGTATAACTCAATATACATATATGTATATAGTCAATTTTAAACTATACATATGTGTATATTACGAAAGGCTTAGAAAAATGTGTGGTCCAGAATGCTTCTCAAGTTTCTCATATAGGGTGGACTTCTCTTAGGATCCCTACCCTGTATGTATGTATGTATGTGTGTGTGTGTGTGTGTGTGTGTGTGTGTGTGTGTGTGTGTGTGTGTGTGTGTGTGTGTGTGTGTGTGTGTGTGTGTGTGTGTGTGTGTGTGTGTGTGTGTGTGTGTGTGTGTGTGTGTGTGTGTGTGTGTGTGTGTGTGTGTGTGTGTGTGTGTGTGTGTGTGTGTGTGTGTGTGTGTGTGTGTGTGTGTGTGTGTGTGTGTGTGTGTGTGTGTGTGTGTGTGTGTGTGTGTGTGTGTGTGTGTGTGTGTGTGTGTGTGTGTGTGTGTGTGTGTGTGTGTGTGTGTGTGTGTGTGTGTGTGTGTGTGTGTGTGTGTGTGTGTGTGTGTGTGTGTGTGTGTGTGTATGTATGTATGTATGTATACACACACACACATAAGGTAAGGTTATTGTAAAAAAAGACCAAAAGTGTGAGAAAGGTAGGAAAGAATCTCAGCCATTAGATCTAAATTAATTGAAAAGGGTAAACAAGTAATTTTAGCATTAATTCAATTAATTAAAAACTTTCCATAACCGCCACCTTAACTATAGGAAGTATATAATACCATTCAGCAAGTATATAACACCATTCAGCAAGTATATAACACCATTCAGCATTCAGCAAGTATATAACACCATTCAGTAAGTATATAACATCATTCAGCAAGTATATAACACCATTCAGTAAGTATATAAACCATTCAGCAAGTATATAACGTATATAACACCATTCATTGACTAATCATCTGATCGAAACATATTTTTTTCTCTATATAAGTATAGCAATATGGTACTCATATTAAAGATAAAAAACGCTCGTTATTATGGCGTAATTTTAAAAAAAAAAGTTACGTACAAAAAGTTATTGACGTTTAAAAAAGACCGGGGGGGGGGGGAGTTACATGTGCATTACGTAATTTCTAGTGGGTTTAAAAGATTATATTACCCCTAGATATTTCAAATCAGTCCAAATTAATGAAAATATTGTACAATTTGGTTCCTATTGATCTCAACCATTAGATCAAAAGATCTAATGGCTGAGATTCTTTCTTACCCTTCTCACACTTTAGGCCTTTTTTACAGGATCCTCTACCTATATATATATATATATAGGGAGCGGTTAACATACTTCACGGCTTATCCTACTTCACGTACGCGACAAGCATAACCATCAGATCAGGGAATTAATCACGCATGGATCAGTTAATCACGCATGGGAGTAGTTAATCACGCATGGGAGCATTTTAATCATGCATGGGAGCATTTTATCATGCATGGGAGCAAAATCACGCGCGTTCAATTGGACAAAAAATAATCACGCATGTTATTTATATATTATCACGCAAGTTGTGTTTGTGTCGCGTACGTTAACGTACGTTAAGGCGTTTTGTACATTATACTTTCTCTCTCTCTCTCTCTCTCTCTATATATATATATATATATATATATACACACTTTCTTATATTAGTTTTATCATGAATGTTTAATGTATATATAGAATAGGGGTGCTCATCAATTCAGATGTTGATTTATTTGGTATTAAATTATTTTTGCCCTAACAGAATACTGAATCCATCTGACTTTGAATTGTGCCTAATTGAACCGAGTTCAATCATTAAAAAGAATAAATTTGGTTTATTCGATTCAGCTGTCCAAAAGTTTATTGAATTGAATTTGGTTTGGTTATTTGAATAAACAAGATTTGTTGAACCGATAACCAAACCATTACCAATCGGCTTTTGTTCACACCCTTAAATTATAAAATACTATTATCGTATTGCAACATAACTTTTAGAGTAAATTGTTAAAATGGTCCCCGAGATATGGTCACTTTTGTCACCTTAACAAATTAAAAAATCTGACAATTTTGCTCTTCATTAAAAGGAAGAAAAATAACAAAAAAAAAATAGATGTTAACTGAAAAATTTGTCAAGATTTTGATTTTGGATGAAAATGGCAACAAGTTAAAGCAACAGGGACCCAGATTCAGAATGTTTGAGTTTTGGATTAAAGCAGCAAAAGTGGCCAAACGTTACTCTAACTTTTGATTGTCAAAAGATGGGAGATGTTGTCTTCAACGCTCCGTCCTTGCTCCATCTTCAACTTTATAGCTTCAACTAGGCCTGGCAATTTCTACCCAAATACCTAAACTTGGGTCAATTTGGACTTTAAATTTAAGCTGCTTTTTGGACTGATGAAAAATATTAATGAGTCTAGATGGGTAATAAGAAAATCCGAATTAAAAGAGACCAAGTCAGGATGGGCCATTATCTTTTTTACCCAAACAACTCATCTACGCTCATCTTTTCTACTATCTACTACCAGTAGGCTCTCAATTTCTACCCAAATACTCCCTTAAATCAACCTATTAACAAACTATTCTACACTTCTTGATCGATTGAAAGGTATGAATTTCACTTTTGGTTGATTTATTTTTCTGTAAATTCACTATGCATTCTTAATTGTTCAATTTCAAATACACATCAAAACCCTAGTTAGGAATCCTATGTGAATATTCATGACGATTTAGATGTCGTTTGAGTTGTATGTTGTCTTGTTTGATGGATTCACATTGGGAAACTGTAGTTTATGGTATGATTGATTGAGGTTAATGTGGTTGTTGCTTTAAGCAAGTTTCTACATGTTCTGGTCTTGTTTTGCCCTCTTATTTGCTTTAACTTTTGTTGATGGTTGAAAATGGAGTTACTGTTCCAGTGTTGGTTTACCCTATGTTGGTTAGTATGATGGGATCACATTAAGATCCCAAGTTAGGTTTCTTTTTCACTTTGTTGTCGACATATGAATTTATTGCTTTCATGGCTGATTTACCCGCAACCCGAAGCGAGTTCTGTTTCTTGCCAGCCAAGATTTCTGCTGCAGATTTTCTCATCTCTTCCTGCTGCACGTCTTTCCAGTTTAACATTTCGTGAACTTTTCCAAGATTCGAACACCAATCAGCTGCTCATCGGACGAGTTCGAACCCAAAAGTTCCATTGCAAATGACACCAAATCCATTTTCAACCCATCAAAGATGCTTCCGTTAACACATTTCGAGTACGCATCATAGAAAAACCTCCTAACTAAAACCACCCCAACCGGCCTGAGCTCGCATTCGTCATTAACGCGGTCCAGTATCTTCTTGCACATTACCTTCCATTCCCAGTAAGCTTTCTCCAAAAGAAACAACAATGCCTCTGCCAAAGCCAATGCATAGAGTATGGTCAACGCTGACTTTCTGTTTCTTTTATCAGTATCTCCTTTCTGTATCTCCCCATGGTTCTGTTTCACAAGCTTTATTAGCGACAGAACAACATAGGCGGTCGCTGATGCTAACAGCAGCCAGTAGAGAAGCCTGCTGATGTTTCTGGACAAGAACACCCATTGACCGTACGTAAGAAGTGGGACGTCTGAGCTCGTCCATGTCCGAGTCAACGTCGTCGTTTTCTTCCAGTTTCTCAGATGTGGACTCTCTTTAACTTTAACCACTCCACTGGTCGGGCCGGATCGGAATATAGCTTGGAATGCTACACGCGTCCGGTTTGAGAAACTGCAAAGGAAAACAGACAACAATGAAACAACCTGTTTTATTATTCTGCATACTAATCTGCTTATATCTTTAACTGTTCAAATGTATTAAGCTAAAAGATTTAAATACAGTGAAACACGTCAAACAGGTCAGGCGCCCAAACAGACTGAGGAGCATCAAGAAAGTATTCAAGTGTAATAAAAGAGAAAGTTTACATTGTTGCTGTAGCGATATACATTTTATAAACTACATAGCACACTGGTTATCAATAAATATAGTAGTAGACTCATCAAACAGAGATCGAAGGTACATTATAATATCAGGTATGTTATGCAGGAAAAGCGCAGATCGTTTTTTTAATTTTTTTCGTTTTTAAATTTTTTTTTATCTTTGATAATATTTTTTAAATTTTTTATAATTTTGTTCAATTTTTATTATTATTGATTTATTCTCAACTCATCCTGACCCGAATTCATCCTGACCCAAACCCATCCTGACCTTCTTCTTTCTTTTACCCATCTTAACCCAAACTCATCCTGACCCAACAACCAATCCAATCCAACCCATCCATTTTGCCACCTCTAGCTTCAACCCGCATAATCAAATGTCATTCTACATTTCTTCATAATCAAACACACCCACCAACATCGTTTCATGCTCTCTGTCGTGGATATCACTCCAATTCACTTCTTGAGTCAGTAATAACATCTATAACCCTATGTTCTTCTATACCCTTTTGCCGGTTAATCCATTCTAGAGTCATCAAATGTTTGAACTACAACGACTGCTTCATTGGTGACAGATTGGTGTCACTTTATGTGAGACTGGGGTCCTTTTATGATGCACTCCACCTGTTCGATGAAATGCCTAACAGAGATTTGGTATCCTGGAATTCGTTTATTTCGGTGTTTTCGCAAATGGGGGAGGTGGGTTTGAGCTTAAATGCGTTTTGTAGGATGAGACATGAGGATGGGATGATCCCCAATGAGATAGCGCTTATATCGTTGATTCCAGGTTGTGGGATTGTTGAGGGAGGTTATCCGAAAGAAAAGTTGTTAATTCACTTATTAACATGTACGGAAAACATGACTGTTTGAACACGGCTTCTACGCTGTTTCGAACAATCAAGTTACCGAATCTAGTATCGTGGAACTCGATGATTAAAATTCATGTTCAAAATGGTGTTTTAGAGAATAGTGTTTTGTATTTTAGTATGATGTGTAGAGTCGAGGTTTATCCTGATCAAGCAACAATCGTCACGATTCTTCAGTGTTGTGCTGATATTGGAGTCGGGAAAGTGGTAGACGCGTTTCATGGTTATATTTTGTGCTCGGGTTTGGATAAAAGCATCCGTACGATGACCGCGTTGTTAAATGTTTATGCGAAATCTGGAAGATTAACGGCTTTGTGTGAAATTTTTAAAGAAAAGAAAGAACCCGATATGATAGCTTGGACGGCCATGCTTGCTGCATACGCGATGCACGGGTATGGTAGACACACGATTGACCATTTTGACTTCATGGTCAAGAAAGGCTTTGAACCCGATCATGTAACTTTCACTCATTTGCTGAGTGCGTGTAGTCATCCGGGCCTTGTTAACGAGGGGAAACAACTTTTCAACGAAATGTCTAGTGTATATAAAGTCAAACCTAGGTTGGACCATTACTCGTGTATGGTTGACCTTTTTGGTCGATCAGGACGTGTACAAGATGCACGTATTTTAATCGATAGCATGCCGACGGAGCCCAACTCTGGTGTTTGGGGAGCACTGCTTAATGGTTGTAAGGTTTATGGAGGCATAGAGCTCAGTGAGTTAGTTGCAAAGAAGTTAATAAATTTAAACCCGTCGGACCCAAGAAGTTATATCATGCTTTCAAGCATATACTCTAAAGCGGGTCGTTGGGTTGACTTTTCAAAAGTCAGAGCGTTAATGAAAGACCAAGGTGTTGTGAAAACTGCGGGTTGCAGCTTTATTGAACATGATCACAAGATTCATAGGTTTGTAGTGAGTGGTCAAGCGCACCCTGACATCGAGCGTATATATGCTAAGTTAAACGAATTAATGAACAAAATTGAGAAGGTTGGGTATGTAGCTAATACCGAGTTTGTTCTTGATGATGTAGAGGAGGGCGTTAAGGGCGATTTGGTAAAAATGCACAGTGAAAAACTTGCTATTGCATTTGGTCTTTTTGTGTATAGTGACAATGCGCCTATGATAATCACTAAGAATTTGAGGATTTGTGGTGATTGTCATAACATGGCAAAGTTGTATCGCGTGTTGAAAAGCACATGATCATCATTCGGGATACGAGATTTCACCATTTTGTTGATAGGTTGTGCTCTTGTGGAGATTATTGGTAATCTTTATTATGATGGCTAGCTCGATTAATCTGGGTTGGCAAAGTATGTGACCTGAATAATGGGTCAAACGCGAGCGGGTTTTTTTCCAGTGTTTAGCCACAAATGCTTTGTTTTTCTTCAACTAAGTGAATTTGGAGCAACCAGATAAATACAGATTGGATAGAAAAAGATCCAACTTAAAACGGTCAACTTTTCATCTGTTGGATAAAAACGGCCTAATAAGCCGGATGTTAGTGACAAAGTGCCACACCCAAAATTCCTGCACCCTTTATATAAAAAAATATTAAAAAGAATATTGTCTGTGTGTGGAGCCCACACGCGATGATACACATCATTATTCACTTGCCCACAGTGATACATTATTATTCACTTAAACAGTGATTTACAATCGTGTTCACCCACACGCGATGATACACGTTATTATTCATGCATACACGGTATTTTGCTTTAGTGGGTATTTTACTTTCATGTTAACCTATGCAAAGACATTTCATGTCTAAGACCAAGTGTAATGAATTAATGCCCCGGGTGAGGTGGCAGTCCTTTGGCATTATTTCGGGTGAGATGGCAGCCCGGGGCGTTAAGCCAGTGTTATACACTACCCCAAGGGGCATTGTCGGGCGTGAAAAGGGGTTGTGGTCACTGTCCAATCAGGCTTATAAGTGAGCCACATTGTTGAGCGAAGAAAGTGGTGCTAAAGATCACATCCTAAAAAAAAGACGCCCCACCCGTAGCTTTTACAACCTTTCAACTTTTTAACAGACGTTTCATACGAATGAGCCCAAAACCCTTGCTTTATTATTTACATAGCTGAACCGGCCACGACATGTCAAGATACTTGTACATAACCAACATTTCAAGATAGTTGTATATTTACCATACACATAACCAACAAAATGAAGACCTAAACTATATACCAAATTATACAACACAAACAAACAGCAAAGACTTTTAACATTAGAAATTCAGAAGATCAATGCAGACTTGGAGTGATCCAAATGGGAGGCGGCCATCGTCTCCCATTGTAAAACTTCCTTGTATAACAAGGCAAAGCTGCTACACTCCCATCTTCCAAATCATAAACGCCTAAATCATGATCCCCATTCGCACCATCATAATTCCACTCCGAATAATCATCCGTAAAATAAATCTTATTCCCTTTACACCCTTCAAAATCAGAAGCCCGAATCGCAACTGACGAATTCTCTCCCACAAACAAAGCCCAATCATCCAACTCAACAACACTTTTCCACATCCACCCGTCCTTCAAAACCAGCTTAAACACACGAAACTCAGTCGTTTTGTAAGCATGAAACCCCAACTCCAAATACCGCGTCACCAACAGCAACTCGTCACCCAAACTAACAAGATACTGCATATCACCGCCGCCAACCTGCAACGGCGTATGAATAAAAGAAACATTCGGCACATCATTAGACAAATCTCCACAAATGTCACAAACCGCAATCGTCCCATATTTACTCACAGCATAAAAACACCCTTTATGAAACACAACATCCTCACAATACAACTGTGCGTCATCTACAAACCTCCAAACATCATCCCCCTTCCTACAGTACGCAAGATCACCCGTCTGGTTAACAATCGCAAGCGCATAATAATCCAAATCCTCATCAGACGGACTCGACGAAAACACCACTTTTTTAATAAACGAGTTACACATTTCTTTCAAACTACATGTATACACATCACCTTCTACTGTTTTAAGAGTATATTCTCTTCCAACGTTATAGACACTGAAGTTGACAACATTAGGAAACGAAGATAAAGGCGGAAGATGATGTTTCACACCACACGTGTTAATGGATTTATAACAAAAACTGCAGGCGTTTCTTCGAGGTACACAAGCCAACCATGGGACGAACCGCATCTACGACGAACAGTGGAGGCTTCTGGAAGACTTATGCGGTAGATTTTGTCATCGGATAAGCTGAAGAATAACCGTAGATGTGATTGTTGGTTTTGATTGTTGCTGTGGGGAAACATTAGCCATGGGAGTTGGCAGGGGAGGTGTTTTGGGGTCTTTGAAGTTGATTTTCGCCAATTCCAACACACGGATCGGAAGTGGATGTAATCTTTGTGAATTTTGAGTTTATGTGCGATTGATTCGATCAGTTCCGGTTGTAATTCTGACCAATCTACTGTTGTAGTCATTCTTCTGTAAAATTCGGGTTCAGATGGATGAGAAAACAAACAATCAGTTGAGATGCAATTCTTCAAGGATTATGGTGATCAACATCAGTGTATATGGTGAGGAAACAGAGGATTGATTATGGAGTTGAAATTATGATCATTAAATTTTGCGAAATTGAATTGAATTTGAAGTAGAATCAGAGAGGGGATTCCTGGTGGAGAAGACGACACCCAACTGATATATTATTTTATGGTTAGGATGTGTCGGCTGGAATATAGGAAGTCGATTACGGAGTGGAGCTGCTTGGTTTTGGGGCATACGTGGCGAGGGTGGGATTCACAAGCTTATGGGAAAAATGAGGGGTGTGGTGTGCCTAGTTTGGCGTGGCCAGCCAGGTGATTTTTTTATTAAAGTAGTCAACCAAAGCCACTCATATTGAACAAGCCAAGTCACCCTGTCCCCCACCAGGCTGAATACCCACGCCAAAAGGGCAACACCAACCTAAGGTGGAGCAGCTGGCGTTAAAAGGCATCCCCGCCCCAACCAACGCCCCCACTCTCCACAGCCTTAAAATTTGGATTTTAATTAGGGTGCGACAAAATGCACTCTTTTTTTTATTTTTCATACCCCTTTTCAAAAAATCAATTTAAACTTTTTAATGTCTATTCCTCTAAGAATTCATTCTTCACACCTTTTACACTATAGATTAACAACCAACCAATCTCTGTTCTTCAAAATTTACAAACTCTAAATATGCAACTCAATGGCTACTATGCAAGTTAGCAACGGCGGAAACTCACTATCTGCCTCTGAAAAAGTTGTTGTACGGGCACGGCTGGAAAAAGTTGGTAGCACGAACCGCTGCTAAGATAGACAATATCATTAATCTTTAATTTATGTTCGGTCGGAAAAATCTGTGATACGAACCGCCGTTGTGCCGGTATGGCTTAGATCCCACTCGTTTCGAACTCAACTGACTCAAAAATCAACTGCGAGCAAAAATTAGGTTATTAATGATCATGTTGATTGTAATTCTTAAATTGTTGTTCGGATTTGGTGTAGAACATAACTCTGTTGATCGTACTCTAAATGGTAGTTCAATCTTGTATGATTTATCGACACGAACTACTACTCAATTGGCTAACGCGTTAAAAAAAAGGTTAAAGAGTGAAGAGCTAAAGAAAGTCAACAACCTGTAGTACTTTGAACTTTACTAAGCTTAAAAGTCAACATTATGATAGAAAAATTAGTCAAATGAACTCTCACTTAATGGCAATCAAATGAACTCTCTCTTTGAGTATGTTTGGTATGGGGTAATGGAATAGACGGTGTAATGGAATGGACCAGGTAATGGAATGGATGAGGTAATGGAATTGATCATTACCATTCCATGTATTGTTTGGTTACAATGTGAGAATGGAATGAATCATTACCTTTTGTTGTTTGGTTGGCAAAAAAAGACGAAGGAATAAAATCGGATTATGATAGAAAAATTAGTCAAATGAACTCTCACTTAATGGCAATCAAATGAACTCTCTCTTTGAGTATGTTTGGTATGGGGTAATGGAATAGACGGTGTAATGGAATGGACCAGGTAATGGAATGGATGAGGTAATGGAATTGATCATTACCATTCCATGTATTGTTTGGTTACAATGTGAGAATGGAATGAATCATTACCTTTTGTTGTTTGGTTGGCAAAAAAAGACGAAGGAATAAAATCGGATAGTGGTGGTCAGTGGTGGGCATTGATGGTGGGTGGTGATAGGTGGCAGTTGTACCAGCGACATGGGTGGCGGCGGTGGTAGGTGGTTATGCGGTGGTGGTGGGTGACGACGAGGAGGGTGGTGGCGGTGGCGATGGTGGCGGTGGAGATAGTGGTGGGGCGGTGGTCGTAGGTGGTAGCAGTGTTGACGATGGGTGGTAGCGGCAGCGGTGGCGGAGGTGGGTGGCGGCGTTGATCGGAGGTTGGCAGCGGCGATGGTGGGTGGTGGTAGACGTGGGTGGTGGCGGTGATCGAAAGTGGCATCGACGGTGGTGGCGGAGGTGGCAGTGGCGACGATGGATGGCGGCGGTGGCGGTGGTGGGGACGGAGGTGGGTGGCAGCGGGTGGCGGTAGCGAAGGTGGCGGGTCAGGCGGTGGTGGCGATGATGGTTGCGGTGGCAGTGTTGGCAGTGGTGATGTCGTCGGTGGGCGGCGGTGGTGGTCGGAGTTGGCGGCGGTGGCATTGGTAGCGGTGATGGCGATGGGTGGCGGTGGAGGTGGGTGACAACGACAGGCGCCGGTGGTGGTGGATGGCGGTTGTGGTGGGTGGCGGCAATAGTGGTGGGTTGTGGTGTTGTTAATAAAGGGAGAAGAGGGAATGAAATTGAAAAAAAACAGGGGGGACGGATGGAATGATTTTGAGGGAATGGAATGCATTTTGGAATGAACAATTCCATTCCGTCGACCAACTAAACACTCTTTTTTTCATTCCCTCGCAATGGTCCATTCCATTCCACCTCTCATTCCTATATACCAAACGCTACCTTAATATAATACAGAACTAGGTTATCACCCGGGTGCAACCCGGGTTGGAGAAAACTATTAAGAAAAATATTAAGTGTATAAATAAAATAAAATACAAAGTCTCATGTTACATAAATTAGTGATATACGATTTAAATATAGTCGAGTCCCTTTGAAGATGCATATCCTTCGAGTTACCAAAACCTTTCCCTTAGTAAATTGAGTTCCCTCTACAAACAAACAACCAAATTATAAGTGTTTAAATATATAATATAAACTTTAGTGTCGATACTATATAATAGAAACTTTGGTGTCGGTACCAAGCTTGCTGAGATATTTATTGATTTATTTTATATATGTTACGAGTTGACGTCATGTCGTGCATCCATCATCACCACAATAAAGCCAAAACTTACCATATTTTAGTTGCTTTTCCATTTTA
Source organism: Helianthus annuus (assembly GCF_002127325.2). NCBI lineage: Eukaryota > Viridiplantae > Streptophyta > Magnoliopsida > Asterales > Asteraceae > Helianthus > Helianthus annuus. The sequence goes on from NC_035434.2 coordinate 100,360,670, forward strand.
TCACATATGAGAACCCAAATCTTGATTTTTGTAAATTATGAGCAATTTTGTCAATGTATTTAGATACCTGATAAAAGATTAAAAAAAAGTAATACAAATGTGTTAAAAGGATGGTATATAGATCAAACCCCACCAAACTTTATGTTCCAACCGAAAATTTCATAGCTCACCTAGTCCCAGCAAACTTTTGTTTTTCAAAAAATAATCAAGATTATAGAAATCTGGTGGCATTAAATATTGGTTCAAATATGCACAATAGTAAGGTTAGAGCTGCCTACTTCAAAGTACAAGTTGCTTTTATAAGTTACCATTTGTTAGCAATGTATTGACTACTCGTGTTTTTTCCGGTGACATGTTCTCACCGTAATATAACTATATAAAAAGGTACGGTACCGGTACTGATATTTGAAGACAAAATTCGGTAAAATACCGGTACTGTACCGAACCGGGACCGATTCCATAAAATACCAAAAAGTGGGTACCGATTCAATACTGAATATAATTCAGTACCGGTACTTGGTACCAAATGCTCAGCCTTACTCAGACTTTACATTGGCTGAAAGAGTATTGATGGGAGGTTGCACATGACCTGCAAGGTGTCACACCCCCAAAATCCCACCTGCGGAGTACCACCGCTTGGAGGCGTGACTGACCAGGACCCAGCCACCAATCATACTGAACAAGCATATAAGTAATTATAAAAGTTTAACCATCCCGATTGGTGTTTCAAAACATATAAGTTTAAGTTGCAAGCGGAAGCATAAGTTTAAAGTTATAACATAAGTTCCAAAAGTTTCAAGTTTATCATGGCCTTGTAGCAATCCATGTCCCACAACGATCCTCCTCCATGCAAGCTCCAGCTAAGTACCTATGGTCCTGCAAAGCATGTAGTAACGAGTCAACAACTAGTTGAGTGAGTTCACGGGTGGGCGTTCGTTTTTGTTGTTTCGAAAACAGTTTACTTTATCTGGCATCCAGCCGTGGGGGTTACCCCATAGTTTTAAAAACGTGACCAGTTCGTTCCCAGTTACTCCGGCACTCCGGCCGTGGGGGCTACCCCATGTAGTTATCAGGCATTTCGGCCGTGGGGGCTACCCCATGTGTATACTAGACTCGTTACCGTATCGATTGCTGACTGTAGTCATGTTTATGTGCCCTGAAAACATCAATGTCTATCATCATTGACGTGCCCCAGATCCATTAGTTCACGCCCGTCCTCTGCGGCACGGTGTGAGGCTTGTCAGACCTAAATAGCGCTATCTAACTAATGACCCGCTCGCCATTGGCCCGGCGATTAGTCGATACAAAAAGGAGGGACTCCGTGATAGAGTTTTAGTCTAGTACGTTTATCCGTCCATCCGGACGAGGAATCACATTCCTGAACCACTGACGTCCTACCCAATGGTAGACGAGGAACCCATGTTCCTGAATCCCATTCCCAACCCAGGGAATCCCATGCTTTGTAAAGGGTGTGAACTCACCTTGGTTTGCTCGGCAGTCAAACACAGAAAGTCAATCAAGTCGCAAGTAGTCAATAACGTCCTAACACGGATATCACGTATAATCAGATTCGAACCAAGTAGTGCACAAATGTTCAACACGTTTGGCAAGCACGTTTAGCAGTAACAGTTAACAGTCAACCGTAGCACATACGGTTCACAAGTTCAGCCCAACTACTTAGGCCCAAACACGTAAAAGCAGTTAACACAGAAGCCCATCAGTCTGGCCCATTAACTAAGGCCCAAAAAGTGTGGTCTCGAGTCGCAACCGGACTCGCAAGCATGGTCTCGAGTCATGCTGTGTGTTGATCATGGATGGTTGCGAGTCGCAACCGGTGTCGCAACCGTAGTCTCGGTTCATCATGCTAAGGTCTCGAGTCGCAACCGGACTCGTAACCTGCGGTCTCGGCTTGTCCTGTTATGGTTGCGAGTCGCAACCGCGTGGTCTCGAGTCATCACGCTGTGGTTGCGAGTCGCAACCAGGTGATTGCGAGTCGGTAAGCTGTCATTTTCACGTTCAGGTGCTGATGCAGATAGTCAGATTAATGGTACAATATAATCAGGCCCAAATCCGGAAATAACCAATAGAAATTCACTAACATATTTCCTAATCAGGCTATTAGTCAAATGTGGATCAAAATCACAAGGGTTTTTCAATCTTCAACTATCATTCAAAGTGTTCTTCAAATATTCAAACCCATCTTCATCAAGTTCATAACATTTTAACCACTTATTCAATCAACACTATGAACAAGCATCAAAACACTAAGCACAACACATAACCCGGTTTTCATACAAGTCCGATTTCATGACATATGTAACCCGATTTCATGTTCATCAACATAAGTGGTTCAAACTTCATTTAGACACAACATATCACATCTTGCCATATAATATATGTTAACCGGTTATCAACATGGTGCATATTAGAATCATCATAAACATCAAGAACATCATGTAATCTCTAACTATAGACATCATCTCATGCATACATCCATTCAAGCACAAACACAACAAAAATTAACCATAAAAATACTAACCGGTTGGTGATGTGTGTGTGTGTGCCGATCCAAAGTCCAAATCCGAGGGTTTCTTGGGTCAACCGAGTGGATCCGAGAGTCTTGGAGATGTGTTTGTGTGCTAGAGTTCTAGTGGGAGAGAAGATAGAAGTGTGTGTGTGTTCTAATGTTCAACAAAGTGGTAACAAGTAACTAGGGGTGGTGTATTTATAGTCAAGTTCCAAATGGTGCACCCTTAGTGGGTTTCGAGTGGGGGTTCACGGCCCAAAGGCCCAACCGGCCAAAGGTTCTCGGCCCAAGGCCCAAAACCGATTACTATTCACTCGAGACCTCATGGTCTCGAGTCAGGTTCCTTGTTGTTTCGTGTCGGGTTCTCGGTTCACATATAACACGTACACATATATACAATACACACGTAACAAAGCACTTATCATATAAAAAGGTTCACGTTATCATTTTAACTAGTCACATAACGTACAAGCAAGTTACAACGAAAGGTTCTAAATTTCGAGTTGTCACATCATCCCCAAGTTGAAAGAAATTTCGTCCCGAAATTTGATGGCACTCACTGAGGAAGCTAGTCAAGTTGCAAGGTTTTCCCGGTTTTCCTGGGGTGTCACATCCACCCCCCGTTGATCTGGAATTTCGTCCCGAAATTCCGTAGCTTCAGTCTCAGTAGCGTTTGTACTGTTCTCAAACAGTTGGGGATACTTTTGTTTCATCCGATCTTCGCGCTCCCAGGTGAACTCTGGACCGCGACGTGAGTTCCAACGAACTCGAACGAGAGGTATTCTAGTGCTCTTGAGGACCTTAACATCCCGGTCCGTGATCTCGACAGGTTCTTCGACGAATTTCAACTGTTCGTCGATCGTGAGTTCCTTCAGAGGAACTACGTGCGTCTCATCTGACAGACACTTCTTCAGATTCGACACATGGAAAACGTTGTGAACTGCACCGAGTTCTGCTGGTAATTTCAGTCTGTAAGCCACCTTGCCTATTTTCTCAAGGATTTCGAAAGGTCCAACGTATCGTGGGTTGAGTTTGCTGCGTTTACCAAAACGAACCACACCCTTCCAGGGTGAAACTTTGAGTAATACCCGCTCCCCAACCTGGAGCTCAAGTGGTTTCCTGCCCTTATCGGCGTATGCCTTCTGACGGTCACGAGCGGCCGCCATGCGTTGTCGTATTTGAGCAATCCGCTCAGTAGTGTCTACTACATGTTCTGGACCAGTGATCTGACTATCCCCCACCTCTGCCCAACAGAGGGGTGACCGGCATTTACGTCCGTACAATGCCTCAAACGGAGCAGCTTTAATGCTGGTGTGGTAGCTGTTATTATACGAGAATTCCACGAGTGGCAGATGTCTTTCCCAGCTGTTGCCAAAGTCGATTACACAAGCGCGAAGCATGTCTTCTAAGGTTTGAATAGTACGCTCGGACTGCCCGTCCGTCTGTGGGTGATATGCTGTGCTCATATCTAAACGTGAGCCAAAAGACTTGTGCATTGCCTGCCACAGTTCCGAAGTAAAACGTGCATCTCGATCAGAGATGATAGAAGTGGGCACCCCGTGCCTCGAAACAACTTCCTTGAGGTATATCTCCGCTAGAGTGGAGAACTTATCCGTTTCCTTGATTGCCAAAAAGTGTGCGGATTTCGTGAGTCGATCCACGATCACCCAGATAGTATCGTTTCCGCGCTGTGATCTAGGTAGGCCAGTAACGAAATCCATGGAAATTTGCTCCCATTTCCATTGTGGTATCTCTGGTTGCTGAAGTAGGCCTGAGGGTTTCTGATATTCCGTCTTGACTCGCGCACAAGTCAAACACTTGCTGACATACGTTGCTATGTGGGCCTTCATGCTAGGCCACCAATACGTGGTTTTAATATCGTGGTACATCTTGTCCGAACCAGGGTGTACCGAGTAGCGAGATTTGTGCGCTTCATCCATCACAAGTTCTCGTAAATCGCCATAGTGCGGGACCCAGATGCGCCCTGTTACATAATAAGCACCATCTTCCTTCTGTTCTAAACGTTGCCTTGACCCGCGTAGAGCTTCAGCTCTAATGTTTTCTGGTTTCAGTGCTTCTATCTGAGCAGCTCGTATTTGCGAAGGTAGACTAGAATGGATCGTGAGTTGTAAAGCTCTTACACGCTTAGGCGTAGTGTCCTTTCGACTGAGGGCGTCTGCCACAACATTGGCCTTGCCCGGGTGATACCTGATAGAGCACTCGTAATCATTCAGCAGTTCGACCCATCGTCGTTGCCGCATATTCAGTTCCTTCTGCTTGAATATGTGTTCTAAACTTCTGTGGTCGGTGTAGATGGCGCACTTGGTTCCGTACAGGTAATGCCGCCATAGTTTAAGTGCGAAAACAACAGCTCCCAGCTCTAAATCATGTGTCGTGTAGTTCTTCTCGTGAACTTTAAGTCGTCGTGAGGCGTAAGCTATGACTTTATCTCGTTGCATCAATACACAACCAAGACCTTGAATTGATGCATCACAGTAAACCACAAAATCATCCGTGCCCTCTGGCAGTGAAAGGATAGGTGCACTACAAAGTCTATCCTTTAGATGCTGAAAGGCTAACTCTTGTGCATTTCCCCAATGATAAACAACGCCTTTCTGCGTTAACAAAGTGAGAGGCTGCGCGATTTTAGAAAAATCCTTAATGAATCTCCGGTAGTAACCTGCCAATCCCAAGAATTGGCGAATCTCCTTTGGTGTACGAGGCGCAGGCCAGTTCTTAATAGATTCCACTTTGGATGGATCAACGTGAATCCCATCCTTGTTCACCACATGCCCTAGGAAATGGACTTCACGAAGCCAGAAGTCGCATTTCGAGAATTTTGCGTAAAGCTGTTCCTTCCGGAGAAGTTCCAAGATAAGTCGTAGATGTTGTTCGTGTTCCTCTTTACTCTTAGAATAGATCAGAATGTCGTCGATGAAGACTATAACAAACTTGTCCAGATACGGTTTGCACACCCGATTCATCAAATCCATAAAAACTGCCGGTGCGTTCGTCAGCCCAAACGGCATGACCAGAAACTCATAGTGCCCATATCGAGTCCTAAAAGCCGTCTTAGGGACATCCTCTTCTCGGACTCTCAGCTGGTGATATCCCGACCTCAGATCGATCTTTGAATAGTAGCTCGACCCCTGCAACTGGTCGAACAAGTCGTCAATACGCGGTAGAGGATAACGATTCTTCACAGTCACCTTGTTGAGTTCGCGATAGTCGATACACATTCTGAAGGTACCATCCTTCTTCTTCACAAAAAGTACTGGAGCTCCCCAAGGCGATGAGCTAGGACGAATAAAACCCTTATCCAAGAGTTCTTGTAGTTGCGTGGAGAGTTCTTCCAACTCTGATGGCGCTAAACGATAAGGTGCACGGGCTACAGGCGCGGCTCCAGGAGCTAGATCAATCTGAAACTCGACTTGGCGATGGGGCGGAAGACCAGGTAATTCCTCAGGGAATACCTCAGGATAGTCGCGTACAACCGGAAAATCCTCTAGCTTCTTCTCCTTCTCTGTGGTATCAGTAACTAAAGCCAAAATCGCAGTGTGGCCCTTTCGTAAGCATTTCTGGGCCTTAAGAAGAGAGATAATGTTCTCAACAGCACTTCTCTTGTCGCCACGAATCATGAGAGGATCACTACCTAAACCAGGAATACGAACGATCTTCTCGTTGCAAAGAATCTCTGCTCGGTGTTGGGATAACCAATCCATCCCAATGACAACGTCGAAACTACCCAAGACAATAGGAATAAGATCGATAGAGAAAGTCTGGTTAGCGAGAATAAGCTGGCAACCCTTGACTACGTGTGAGGCTTCCAAGCTCTTACCATTAGCTAGCTCTACGGTGTGCTTGTCGCTCAGGGGTGTAGGAATACGCTTAAGCATCTTACTAACTTCTAGTGACACATAGCTAGTATCGGCACCCGAATCAAATAAGACTGTAACATAAAAGTCGTCGAGAAGGAACTTACCCGTCACCACGTTGGGATCATTCCTTGCTTCACCTTGACCAATCACGAACACACGCCCCCTAGCACCATTGTTGTTGTTTCCATTGTTACCATTCCCCTGGTTGTTGTTGTTGTTCTGGTTCAGTTGGGGACAATCTTTCTTGAAATGACCTTCAGCTCCACACTGAAAGCACCCTTTGTTGTTACCCTGCTGCTGTCGCTGATTCTGCTGAGGTTGCTGACGATTCTGGTTGACGGGGTATGCGCTCCTGCAATCCTTTGCAACATGACCAGGCTTGTTGCACCGATGACAGTTGCCCCTGGTGCATGGCCCACTGTGGTGTAGGCTACAACGATTGCACTTGGGGTGATTCCCCTTGTATCCACCATGACTTTGACCACTAGATGACTGCTGACCGGGGCTCTTGTGATCATCCGTCTTTCTCTGTTGAGGCTGAGTTTGCACTGTAGTTGAACCCCTGCTTGAAGTTCCATCCCATTTTCGTTTATCCCCACTAGAAGCACCAGAAGTAGTTGCAGTACCTATACGCTTCGGCAACTTGTTCTGCTCCACCGCTTGGTCAGTGAGACGGTGAGCCAACTGTACAACCTGCTGGATAGTAGTCAACCTTGCTGAAGTCACATGACTTTGGATCTCTGGCACCAAGCCCTTGAGATAGAGTTCAATTCGCTTATATGGAGGGTCCACCATAGTAGGACACAACAAAGCAAGCTCATGCGATCTCTTAGTGTATGCCTCAATCTCCGACCCCGACATCTTAAGATTGTAGAACTCATCTTCCAGTTTGTGAATGTCGTCACGACTGCAGTATTCCTCCCTGATCATTTCCTTGAAGTTTTCCCATGGGGTGGCGTTGGCAGCAACCAACCCCAACATCTGCACTTGAGCATTCCACCACGTGAGAGCCAAACCCTCGAGAGTACCAGTAGCATACTTTACCCTGCGCGCTTCAGGGCATTCACACATTTCAAACACGGACTCCAGTTTCTCAAACCAGTGTAGGAGACCTACTGCTCCTTCAGTGCCGCTAAAAGTCGTGGGCCGACAGTCCATAAAGGTCTTAAAAGTGCACACCGGTGCCTGAGCATACTGACCTAAGGTAGGTGAAAGAAAAGACAGAGTTTAACACAAAGGTTGGTTCACGAGAGTAGGATCCAAACGATCCTAGAACAATTTCGGACTGCAGGATATACCTCCTGCGCGTGCAGCTGCGAGCGCTGCGGCAACTCGCTCGTTGATCAAAGCCGTCAACTGGGCTTGTGTCATGTTAACGCGTCCAGACATGTTTCTTCATAATAAAAGCAATACGTGTGAGAGAGGTTCGCGAAAGCACGATAGTAGGACAGAGTAAGTACGCATGTGTTCAAACAACAGTAGTTATACTAGTCAAGCATACCATGAGCAATGTACTACGCAACTAACAAGTAGGCAATATACACACATCATATTACCTAGAACGTCGAGCCTTGCATGAGGAGCGAAGTGTCGTTGTGGACCGTTGAGCACTAAACCGGTTATAGTCTGGTTTTAACAAAAACGTTTCTCCTTTATTAAAACCAAGTTCACTATAACCAATGGCTCTGATACCAATCTGTCACACCCCCAAAATCCCACCTGCGGAGTACCACCGCTTGGAGGCGTGACTGACCAGGACCCAGCCACCAATCATACTGAACAAGCATATAAGTAATTATAAAAGTTTAACCATCCCGATTGGTGTTTCAAAACATATAAGTTTAAGTTGCAAGCGGAAGCATAAGTTTAAAGTTATAACATAAGTTCCAAAAGTTTCAAGTTTATCATGGCCTTGTAGCAATCCATGTCCCACAACGATCCTCCTCCATGCAAGCTCCAGCTAAGTACCTATGGTCCTGCAAAGCATGTAGTAACGAGTCAACAACTAGTTGAGTGAGTTCACGGGTGGGCGTTCGTTTTTGTTGTTTCGAAAACAGTTTACTTTATCTGGCATCCAGCCGTGGGGGTTACCCCATAGTTTTAAAAACGTGACCAGTTCGTTCCCAGTTACTCCGGCACTCCGGCCGTGGGGGCTACCCCATGTAGTTATCAGGCATTTCGGCCGTGGGGGCTACCCCATGTGTATACTAGACTCGTTACCGTATCGATTGCTGACTGTAGTCATGTTTATGTGCCCTGAAAACATCAATGTCTATCATCATTGACGTGCCCCAGATCCATTAGTTCACGCCCGTCCTCTGCGGCACGGTGTGAGGCTTGTCAGACCTAAATAGCGCTATCTAACTAATGACCCGCTCGCCATTGGCCCGGCGATTAGTCGATACAAAAAGGAGGGACTCCGTGATAGAGTTTTAGTCTAGTACGTTTATCCGTCCATCCGGACGAGGAATCACATTCCTGAACCACTGACGTCCTACCCAATGGTAGACGAGGAACCCATGTTCCTGAATCCCATTCCCAACCCAGGGAATCCCATGCTTTGTAAAGGGTGTGAACTCACCTTGGTTTGCTCGGCAGTCAAACACAGAAAGTCAATCAAGTCGCAAGTAGTCAATAACGTCCTAACACGGATATCACGTATAATCAGATTCGAACCAAGTAGTGCACAAATGTTCAACACGTTTGGCAAGCACGTTTAGCAGTAACAGTTAACAGTCAACCGTAGCACATACGGTTCACAAGTTCAGCCCAACTACTTAGGCCCAAACACGTAAAAGCAGTTAACACAGAAGCCCATCAGTCTGGCCCATTAACTAAGGCCCAAAAAGTGTGGTCTCGAGTCGCAACCGGACTCGCAAGCATGGTCTCGAGTCATGCTGTGTGTTGATCATGGATGGTTGCGAGTCGCAACCGGTGTCGCAACCGTAGTCTCGGTTCATCATGCTAAGGTCTCGAGTCGCAACCGGACTCGTAACCTGCGGTCTCGGCTTGTCCTGTTATGGTTGCGAGTCGCAACCGCGTGGTCTCGAGTCATCACGCTGTGGTTGCGAGTCGCAACCAGGTGATTGCGAGTCGGTAAGCTGTCATTTTCACGTTCAGGTGCTGATGCAGATAGTCAGATTAATGGTACAATATAATCAGGCCCAAATCCGGAAATAACCAATAGAAATTCACTAACATATTTCCTAATCAGGCTATTAGTCAAATGTGGATCAAAATCACAAGGGTTTTTCAATCTTCAACTATCATTCAAAGTGTTCTTCAAATATTCAAACCCATCTTCATCAAGTTCATAACATTTTAACCACTTATTCAATCAACACTATGAACAAGCATCAAAACACTAAGCACAACACATAACCCGGTTTTCATACAAGTCCGATTTCATGACATATGTAACCCGATTTCATGTTCATCAACATAAGTGGTTCAAACTTCATTTAGACACAACATATCACATCTTGCCATATAATATATGTTAACCGGTTATCAACATGGTGCATATTAGAATCATCATAAACATCAAGAACATCATGTAATCTCTAACTATAGACATCATCTCATGCATACATCCATTCAAGCACAAACACAACAAAAATTAACCATAAAAATACTAACCGGTTGGTGATGTGTGTGTGTGTGCCGATCCAAAGTCCAAATCCGAGGGTTTCTTGGGTCAACCGAGTGGATCCGAGAGTCTTGGAGATGTGTTTGTGTGCTAGAGTTCTAGTGGGAGAGAAGATAGAAGTGTGTGTGTGTTCTAATGTTCAACAAAGTGGTAACAAGTAACTAGGGGTGGTGTATTTATAGTCAAGTTCCAAATGGTGCACCCTTAGTGGGTTTCGAGTGGGGGTTCACGGCCCAAAGGCCCAACCGGCCAAAGGTTCTCGGCCCAAGGCCCAAAACCGATTACTATTCACTCGAGACCTCATGGTCTCGAGTCAGGTTCCTTGTTGTTTCGTGTCGGGTTCTCGGTTCACATATAACACGTACACATATATACAATACACACGTAACAAAGCACTTATCATATAAAAAGGTTCACGTTATCATTTTAACTAGTCACATAACGTACAAGCAAGTTACAACGAAAGGTTCTAAATTTCGAGTTGTCACACAAGGCATACTTGAAAACCTTTAAGAAAACCTCCAGTATTGCTTAAGTAGTATTGCTTAAGTAGTCTTGCCTAAGTACTGTACCTTTTAAGTCATCTGTATATTAAGAGACCAAAAGATGTCATAAACTATTTAAATAATATGTACATAAAAATGCCAAAAAGCCACATGACTCACCCACAAAATCGACCTTCTCTTAAGCTTTCTTTTAGCCAAGCAGAAGATATATCCCAAACTCCAGTTGATCACGTTATCCATATAAGTGTTTCTTGATAATTTATGATGGTAAAATATGGTTCTGACTTTTTTTTCGTTATTACATGTGTGCTAACTCTTCCGTCAGATGTAACCGAGCCACCAAGATCCTCCATTATCAGTCATCAACAATAACATTGACCTTAAAGAAAGCAATTAAGAGAATAAAATCACTAAACCACATCACCTTTGTCACATTAGGGGTCTGTTTGGTATGGGGTAATGGAATTGAGGAAGGAATGGAATGGACGAGGTAATGGAATGGACGAGGGAATGCAATGGATCATTACCATTCTATGTCTTGTTTGGTTACCATGTGAATGGAATGAATTATTATTGTGTATTGTTCGGTAGACAAGAAAAACGGAGTAATAAAATTAGCGGTGAGTGGTTATGGTGGTCGGTGGTAGTGATTGTGAGTGGTTATAGGTGGTGGCGGTGGGTGTCGGCGGCGGCGATGGGTGGTGGTGGTGGCGGCGAGTGGCGGTTCGGCGGTGACGACGAGTGGTGGTGGCGACAAGGTGGCCGTTGGTGGTGGGTGGCAGCAAAGGTGGCGGTTGGTGGCGGCGGCTGCGGTTGGTGGTAACAGTGGTGGTGGCGTCGACGATGGTGGTGGGTGGCGGCGGCGAGTGGCGTTGGTGGTTGGTCGCAGCTGTGGGTGATAACGGTGGCGAGTGGGTGGCGGTGGCGGCGGTGGCTGCCGGGTTAGGTGGTGGCGGGTGGCGGTGATGGCGTCGGTGGTGGGTGGTGGGTGGTGGTGGGTTGTGGCGAAGGTCGTGGATTATGGTGTTGTTGATGAATGGTGCAAGAGGGGATGGAATGGAAAAAAAACATGAGGGGTGGAAGGAATGATTTTGAGGGAATGGAATGGCTTTTGGAATGGGTGATTCCATTACATTGACCAACCAAACACTCTTTTCTTCATTCCCTTGTAATCACTCATTCCATTCCATCTCTCATTCCTGCATACCAAACACTACATAGATATTTTAGCACCATCCGCAATGTTCATCAACATGATTATATAGCAACTTGTTTTTTTGGGTATTGACCTTACAAATATACGACTACAAAGTTTTAAAATAAGTTTTAAGTTGAAAATGGGTTAGAATGGGTAATTACGTAAAATGAGTAAGAGTGGTAGAATAGGCGTTGCTTCGACCCATTGTAGTGACAGTTTGTCTTTCATTGTTATTTTTTATTTTTACAATTCCTCCTAAATCATGTCTCAGATCATAATTGCGTGCACAAGCATACGCCAATTCGTTTGATTCCGTTCATCCATTTTTCTGTTTTCGAAAGCAAAAAAGGATGATGATAAATACACTACTGTTGTACTACTTGTACAGATTTCAAGTCTTGTTTCGTTTAAATATCTATCCTTTTTATTTTAATTATTATGAGCATTTATTTTATTTTGTTACTACGGCCCATTCTGACCCAACCCTATTGTATACAGAACTCGATTTAACCCGAGCCATGTAGATTTCTTTTAGTATCCCATTATGACTCGGACCAGGTATGACCCATTACCTAACCCAACCCTGGCCCAGTCATTTTGCCAGGGCTTACATATACCCAAACCAAAACCAAAAGCAAAATATTATATATACCCTTTTTCAAGATTTTTATTAATGACTGTTTTACCCTTTCCATTGTTATTCTTTTTTTTGGAAGGTGACTTTCTCTATACAGGACCGAAGTGGTCACCGGGGTCATGTCGAAGATATTCCCCCGTCGCCCCGCTCTTACGGACACGATGTTCGATCGGGCCCCGGCCGGTGTGCAAGCTGACTTCCGCCCGGAAACCATACTGCCCCCACACGAGAGATTCGCTGGGGTAACAGCTGGGTAAAACCGGGTTGTCCTCAGGACCGCACCATGCCTCGGTAGTAACGATCCATCATTCCTATTATACTTTCCATTGTTATTCTTCTTTTATACTTTAGTTTCTATTATTATCAACTTGTACTTCAATTTTAAGAGTTAGTTGGGTTTTTTTTGTGAATTTTTTCCCTTTTAATATCTGGATTGTTTTCTTCCAGAACAATGCGAAATTACGGAAAGTTATGGTTCGCTCTAAATCATACTTTCTGTTGACTTTTCGATTAATCAAGATGATTAAATTGATGAGGATTGAGGATTGTTTTAGAAGAAGGCGATGACAGTACCACCGAAAAAAGTCAGTATTACAAGTGATATAAAATCATAGTTTATAGGATTCTGATGTAGGGTTGAGCAGTATACGGTTCAGAACCGTCAGAACCGAGGAACCGAACCGGAACCGCTAGATTCAAACCGTATTTTTGGATATAGGGTCCGGTTCTGGTTCTTAGATTTGGGTAAAAACGGTTCCCGGTTCGGTTCCGGTTAAAGAACCGCAAGAACCAGTTGGGATTATAAATATTTAAAACCCTGTTTTATTAAGGGGAAAGTGAATACGGTGCTGTTAGACGTATAACCTTACGCTCCAAACACATCAAAACTACGTAGTTTTGATTAAAATCCTTAAAAAATAAAATTAAACCTTTTATTTCTCAAATCTTGGTTCATATCCCTAAATAACTGAAACAAAAAAGAATACGTGATTCATCCCCAAATAGCAGAATCATAGCATGAACTGCCATTGTAATTACAAAAAGCCATAGGAGTCTTGTGTGTAACTGGTGCCTCTGTTACAAACAAAAAGAATACCTCATCGGTAGAATCGCAGAGGAGTCTTGTGTGTAACTGGGGAAATTAGGTATTTGCTAATACCTCCCCCATTAATCATTAATCGATCAACTCCTTGTCGTCATACGATCTCCACTCTCAATTAATCGATTAGGTATTTGCTAATCGATCATGTATTCAATTAATTAATCTCCTTGTTTTTTTTAAGTTTCCTTAGAATGGATTTAGTACTAGTAATGATTGTTTGACTAAAACTATCTTAAACATCATGATCCGTAAGTAAATACTATGAAGTTTTAAACAATCACCTCGTACCTTATAATTGATTTACTGCTGGTGATGATTGTTTGACTAAAAAACACACTAAACACCATAATTCGTATAACCATCGGGAAGATATACATGTATTAGATGTAACCAACTCTATTTAAGAATGCTTTTTTCCAAGGCCGTTCATCAATGTATCGGTTTCGACATGTTTGTACTTTTGTTGATGCAGAACATTCAGAAGCTAAGCTAATGGATTCAAGAGTTCAACCTGAGGAGGAAGCTTTAGAATCGAATTTGATTGCTGATATTGATGCAAATGGGTATTTAGTCGTACATAACGATTCCGATGTTGAAGTAGAGAATATAAAAGACTTCGACATGGATTTTGAGTTTGAGAAAGAAGTAGATGATGATGTGACCGGGCAGGTTTTTGATACTCTTGGTGACGCATATGATTTCTACAATCGCTATGCATTTGTACATGGGTTTGGAATACGTATTCGTTCGACTTTTAAAGATAAGACAACAAATGAACCTTATAGAAGGAAATATGTATGCAACAAAGAGGGGTTTAAAGATTTAAAGCGTGATAGTTCTAAAGGAGATGTCAAACGTTGTAGGGAATTAAGGACCGGATGTGAAGCATTTCTTAGGATTTCAAAAGGTAAAGATGTCACACCCTGGCTTTGCGGAAGCGTGGTTAATTTGGTGTGACTTCTTAATACCATAGCTTAATCATAACAAAGCTATATGAATTAAAAATATGCAAGATCATCCATTAAAATAAAAATATCAAAACATTGTCTTAACGGGTTAACACCCAACAACCATAAACTTGTCTAAACATTACAAACCCAAATACAACATAAACATGATTCAAGGACTGTGACTTGTCCAGGAAAGAGTCACATTCCCCGAACCCTGGATGACCCTGGTGACTTATGCAACAGAAAACATGCCATACCGTGCCAGATCTTTAATTCCCTGAAATACATGTAAGTTGAAAAATCAACAATAATGTTGAGCGAGTTCATGTGAAAGTGAGTAAATAAACCTTTGTATTTATCGAAAACCCTGGTATGTAGCAAATAAGGAAAAAGAGATCACCAATGGTTTGCAAGGCCATTGATATGTGTGAAATGCAAGTAGGAAGGCTCAAACCTAGCAAATTTATGCGTCGGGAACAAAGTCATCCCAAGGTCCGTTATGCTGGACCTGGGACTGGGCTCGCTACACCCAAATAGATCTACCGCTCCTGCCCCTCGGTCCTACCTTGAGGATTAATGACCTCAAGTTTCCGCCTACCCATTCACATGATCTAAAAGTAACCCTCCTTACGCTAACCATACCATGTATAAAGTAATCATAACCATTGTAACATGTATTTCACCCCCGCAGTTTAGAAAACTGAAAACAGTTAAGAGAAAAGGGGGACATGAACTCACAGTCAGTGCGTCGCTATACCAAGTACTCCAAATATCAGGCAGCTGTGCAATGACCTACATGTGCTAATACTATTAGACGGATGGCCGTGCCTTAGCTTTATAGTTTAAGTTTTGGGAAACAGTTAGACAACCGTTCCTTTTATATACTTGGTAATTAATTTCCTTCCCAAGGATGGGGGATTTAATACATGTGTATTTGTATCATCTCATTAAGTCCCACTTAATATATTTTTACTTCTCATTCCAAAATATAAATATTTTTCTCAAAAATATTATATTTTCTCTTCACTTAATACTTTCCAAAATAATACGTTGACAAAATACGCATTTATGAATATTTCCGTAGAAAGCGTAAGTTACGTTTTAACGATTAAATGGTAATAGTAATTACCGTTGTGACTTATACGTTCGTCGTGTAAGCGTTTGTATTATTTTGGGTTCGTCAACGTTTGTAAATATTATTTTTACTCTAAAAATAATATTTATATATTTTCACAAAATAATCATAAACAGTGTGGTGAAAAATATATTTATCGAATAAATATTTATCACGTTTAGCTTTTGTGAAAATCCCACCTCCGATTATTTAATCAATAAAGTCATGGCGAAATATATTTTGAAAACATCTCAAAAATAGTTTAACACTTGTAAATAATTCTAAGTGTTAGATTTTTAGAAAAATTTCGCCAGAGTTTCCCCTGTAACTGGAGGTGGCCACGCTTTCAAGCGTATCATTTTCTTTTACAAAATCACTTCAACAATTTCTTGATTCAATCAAACAATTTCCGACACATTAAACTAATTTCAACACATCAAACTTGCCGACTAGTATGTAAATCGCATTATTACATGAACTTGTAGTTTTTCCGAAAACTATTGTGTAGATCTCGTTATATTTGGTGGATCTATGTATAAAATAGTTTAATCTTGTAAAAACCCCGTTTTTAGAATAAATCATCCTTTACAACTTCCCGTCATCTTTCTCAAAGATTGTTATTTTGTCGAAACTTCTTATTTCACAAGTGTTTATACACTTGTGGTTTGTAAAATCACCTTTGTTAGTATGTCACCCGACTTTTATAAAACATGATTTTCTCGACACTTGGTTCTACGAAAATACCACTTGCAGATACGTAGATCCGCTAGTTTTAAACACCATTTTACTAGTAATAATACTTTTACACAAGTTCATGTTTCTCGTGTGGTGGAGTTTCACCTTTTAACCCTCGTACCGACAGAAACAAGCTTATGTCAAGATCTATGATCTTAACAAAGTCGGGTTAAACGATGATAAGAGCCACCACAACGTAGATCGGGCCTCAATAATCAACATATTCAAATACTACAACTTTTACACATGTTATGAGCTTTTAACCAACAAAATTCAAGTTTTAGTAGACTTTAGAGATTCAAAACGCATGATTCCGACTTTTAACCGTTATAAATCATATTAACCAATTTAGATACGATCGAGAGTGAGTTTTAAACATTATACCTCTAGCTCGGGGCTAGGGAAGAATCTAGTCGAAAATGTGGTGGATGAAAGCTAAGAAACGAGGTCCTTCCACTTCCGCTTGCTTCAAGCTTCCTAATACGTGACCCGTGAAGCTAGTATGTGCTTGGAATGGAGTGATCAAGATCGAAAGATGGATGAGTAGGGGGAGGGGGTTTCGGCCGAGAGTGGGAGGGCAAGAGAGAAAGAGTGGAGTTTGGTGAAATGTGGTGGTAATTCTCTAATGTTATGGTGGGGTATTTATAGAGAATTTTCAAGTTCTTCGTCCAACGGATCTCGTGTCCCCTTGATATTAAACATATAGCATTATAATAATCAAAGTTGTACTCCCTTGTCTCCTCTAGTTTGCCCGATCCCATTAGGGGGGGGGGGTATCCGGTTCGTTTTCAATCGTTCAGTTAGTGTTTAGTTTAGTTAAGTAGGTTAACTTTAGGGATTAACCCCGTTAGTTGCAGGATGTGTTATATTGCGAGTGTTAGGGTAATCAGGGACCTTAACTGGCTCAGAAAAAGACTAATAATACTTTTGGCAATATTTTTATGTTCCGGGTATAGTCCGGTTGTTCGGTTGGATAGTAATCCGTTAAAGTGCTTAAGTAAGCTTTTAAGCGTCGTAAGTAATATTTTTAGCGACACAATTTATTCTGCAAAGTGTCAGGAATATTTCCTCATGTTTTGGCACTTTATTAGTTAGCTAGAAGCTAGTGAGTTAATAAAAGTGCTGTGTTTTGTGCTTAGAGTACGTTTTAGGCACATCCAATCTCTGTTTCTTATTCCTAGAGACGCAGTTTAACAACCCTTGTATCCCTACACACACTATGGGTGTAGTAAAATATTTCTGGCTCATTCAGGCCTTTAGAGGCAGTGTTTGCCTGATGCTGACTTTATCAGCATGTTCAATAGGTTATCCGTTCAAATGCTATTGTGCTTTTATGCATCATGTTTGTCACTAGAGTTCAGTAGGTAAATAATGTAGTGACGGAAATCAAAGTATGATGCAGATATGTACAAGTATCAACAGTCAAGTAGCAGTTCATCAGGAATCTCAGTTAAGCACAGTAATTAAGCAACAATTAATAGTTAATTAAGACGTACGGATACCTGGTTTAGTGAGGGTTGTCACATTCTCCCCCCGTTAGAAAAATTTCGTCCTGAAATTTTAAGTTCTGCTTGTAGAAGCAGGGTTCTCAGGAAATAAGTGGGGGTATTTCTCTTTCATTCGGTCCTCACGCTCCCAGGTGAATTCAGGACCATGTCTAGCATTCCAACGAACTTTGACGAGCTTGACACTGCTCCGGCGGGTCTTGTTAACTTTCCAATCCGTGACCTCAACAGGTTCTTCAACGAAGTGGAGCGTGTCATCAACATGAATTTCGTCGGTAGGAATGGCAACGTTATCTTGAGTTGGACTTCTTTTCAGATTGGATACATGAAATGTATCGTGAACACCATTTAGTTCGGCAGGTAGGTCCAACTTGTAAGCTACTAACCCGATTCTCTCCAAGATCTTGAACGGTCCAATATACCTCGGGTTCAACTTTCCACGTTTCCCAAATCGTGCCACACCCTTCCAGGGTGATACCTTCAACAAAACCATCTCACCAACCTCAAACTCTAGAGGTTTTCTGCTTCGATCTGCGTAGGCTTTCTGCCTGTCACGAGCCGCACTGATGCGGTCCCGTATCTGTGCGATCTTATCTGTGGTTTCCTGTACCATTTCAGGACCAACCAATTGTCTATCACCTGCGTCAGCCCAACAAAGCGGCGATCTGCACATGCGCCCATATAAGGCTTCAAACGGCGCGGCACCAATACTGGTGTGGTAGCTGTTGTTGTATGAAAACTCAACCAGGGGTAAATGCTTATCCCAGCTACCGCCCAAATCCATCACACATGCTCTCAGCATGTCTTCTAACGTCTGAATCGTCCGCTCGCTTTGTCCGTCGGTCTGCGGGTGAAAAGCTGTGCTCAGATTCAACTTGGAGCCAAAGGCTTCCTGGAAAGATTGCCATATCCTTGACACGAACCTTCCGTCTCTATCAGAGATAATCGAGAGAGGTACTCCATGGCGTTTAACAATCTCTCTCATGTAAATTTCAGCCAATTTGCTCGTGTTATCCTTCTCTCGGATAGGCAAGAAGTGTGCTGACTTCGTCAATCGATCCACTATCACCCAGATAGTGTCATGGCCTCTTGGCGTTCTTGGCAATTTTGTAACAAAATCCATGGAGATTTGTTCCCACTTCCACTTGGGAATCTCTGGTTGTTGCAGAAGTCCTGAAGGCTTCTGGTATTCCGCCTTAACCTTGGCGCATGTCAAACATTTGCTCACGTAAACTGCAACATCGCCTTTCATCCTAGGCCACCAATAATAATCTTTAAGATCCTGGTACATCTTATCCGCTCCAGGGTGGATAGAGTACCGTGACTTGTGAGCTTCATCGAAAATAACCTTCCTTAAACCACCAAACAAAGGAACCCAAATCCTTTTCTCAAAACATAACGTTCCTTCCCTGTTTGGTACCAACAACTTCTCCATCCCACGGAGATACTCTTCTGCAAGGTTTCTTTCTTTGAGAGCTTCTTGTTGCGCTGCACGAACGCGCGAGGAAAGATCGGTCTGAATGATCATCTCCAAAGCTCTAACCCTTATGGGCTTAATTCTCTCCTTACGACTTAGGGCATCGGCGACCACATTCGCCTTCCCTGGGTGATACTTTATCTCACAGTCGTAGTCGTTCAACAGCTCGACCCATCGTCTTTGCTTCATGTTCAACTCCTTCTGGTTGAATATATGCTGGAGGCTCTTGTGATTTGTGAAGATTGTACACTTCGTACCATAAAGGTAGTGTCTCCAGATCTTTAAAGCGAAAACCACTGCGCCTAGCTCCAAATCATGTGTGGTATAGTTCTTTTCATGTATCTTCAGTTGGTGTGACGTATAGGCAATAACTTTTTGGCGTTGCATCAACACACAACCCAATCCTTGATGCGATGCGTCGCAGTATACCACGAAATCGTCTGTACCTTCTGGTAGAGCTAAGATTGGCGCGTTACAAAGCTTATCCTTCAATATCTGAAACGCTTCATCCTGTTTGATTCCCCAATCAAACTTCTTATCCTTTTGTGTGAGGAGTGTCAATGGTTGAGCGATCTTTGAAAAGTTCTCGATGAACCTTCGATAATAGCCAGCCAAACCCAAGAATTGCCGAATCTCGGTTGGCGTCTTTGGCGTTTCCCAATCTTTGATCGCCTCGATCTTGGTTGGGTCCACGTGGATTCCATCTCCGTTCACCATGTGCCCAAGGAATTGCACTTCCCTTAGCCAAAACTCGCACTTAGAGAATTTGGCGTACAACTGTTCTTTCTTCAGCAGCTCCAGAATGGCTCTAAGATGCTGCTCGTGCTCAGCCTTCGTCTTTGAATAAATCAAAATATCATCGATGAATACAATCACGAACTTATCCAAGTACGGCTTGCAAACTCGATTCATCAAATCCATGAACACGGCAGGTGCGTTTGTCAGACCAAACGGCATAACGAGAAACTCGTAGTGTCCATATCGAGTTCTGAAGGCTGTCTTCGGGATACTCTCCTCCTGTATCCGTAGCTGATGGTATCCAGATCGAAGATCGATCTTTGAATAGAAGCTTGAACCTTGAAGTTGGTCAAATAGATCATCGATTCTTGGCAGGGGATACCTATTCTTGATCGTTAGCTTGTTCAACTCTCTGTAGTCAATACACATACGAAAACTACCGTCCTTCTTCTTCACAAACAAAACTGGAGCTCCCCAAGGCGAGAAGCTTGGTCGGATAAATCCCTTGTCTAACAACTCTTGAAGTTGTGTCGACAGTTCCTGCATCTCAGACGGAGCAAGTCTATAAGGTGCCTTAGCCACAGGCGCGGCGCCTGGAACTAAGTCTATGCGAAACTCCACTTGCCTTTGAGGCGGCAATCCAGGCAAGTCTTCAGGAAAGACTTCCGGATAATCCCTTACGACAGGGATGTCTTCGATCTTCGGCTCAGCAGCCTTTTTATCCACAATGTGTGCCAGAAAAGCAACACATCCTTTCTGCAAACACTTTCTCGCTTTCAGGCAGCTAATCATCCTTAACGGCGTCTCACGCTTCTCCCCATGAACAACAATGGTCTCACCATCATCGGTCGGGATACGAATAATCTTCTCGTGACAAACTATCTCGGCCTTGTTACTCGATAACCAATCCATCCCTACTACCACGTCGAAGCTTCCCAACTGGACTGGTAGTAGATCCAGAGCGAACTCACGCTCTCCCAATTCGATTGCGCAACCTCGAATCACCTCGTTAGCCTCTACTAACTTCCCATTTGCTAATTCGATCGAGTATGGAATATCTAATTTACTAGCGGCTAAACCAAGCATATTCTTAAATTCTAGCGATACGAAGCTGTAATCGGCACCAGTATCAAACAAAACGGATGCATAGCGTTGGTTTACAGGGAACGTACCAGTGACAACATTGGGATCCTGGCGCGCTTCCCTTGCTTCTATGTTGAAAACCCTTCCGCGTGCTTGGTTTAATTCCGGGCAATTCCTTTTGTAATGCCCAACATCACCACAGTTAAAACATCCGGGCCTCTGCCCGTTCCCACCATTATTTCCCGCTTGGTTGTTTCCCTGATTTCGATTCATGGCGCCCGCTTGATTAGCATGATTGGCACGGTTTCCATCACCTCCCTGGTTTCCTTGTGGGCGGTTCCCAGCACCACCACGGTTGTTCCTATTCCCGTATCCTCCTTGGCCTCCCCGGCCAGCAGTGGCCCAACAAGTCTCCTTCAGGTGGTCAGCCTTTCCACATGCTTCACAAACCTTTATTCCACAACGACCAGAGTGATGTCATTGGCATGAGTTGCATTTGGGTTGTGCACCCATATACCCCTTACTTTTCTTTCTCCCACCAGCTGTATCTTGAGCTGGCGCATTTGATTCCCCTTTCTTAACCACCATCCCGGTGCCCTACTTGAATTTTGAAAACTTTCGTTTATTCCCACCTGACGACTCCACATGAGTCTCCTTTTTCTTGGGCTCAGTTTCATCAAACTTGTTCAACCGAATTGCCTCTTCGGTGAGAGCCACACTCAAATCAATGGCTTCTGTGATAGTTGCAGGTTTGGAGGAAGTCACCATGCTGATTATTTGAGGAGCCAATCCCCAAATGAAGCGTTCAATCCTCTTGAACTCAGGTGTAACCATGTATGGTACCACATGCGACAAATCGTGGAACCTCTGAACATACTCAGCTATCTTAGGACCTTCCATTTTTAGATGCCAGAACTCGGTCTCCAATCTCTGAATTTCAGCGCGAGAACAGTACTTCTTGCGCATGAGTTCTTTCAGCTCGGTCCACGTCAGTGCGTAAGCAGCAGCTTCGCCAAGTGTTTGGACTTGTAGATTCCACCATGATAGGGCTCCATCCAAAAATAGCCCTGAGATGTAAGTGACTTGTTGATCCAGCGCGCATTTGCTCATGCGAAGTACGGATTCGGTTTTCTCAGCCCAGCGGACGAAAGCAACAGCACCACCTGTGCCATCGAAGTTTACGGGCTTGCAGTCCAAGAATTTTTTGTAAGTGCACCCATGCGGTGGATTGTTGTTGTTGCCCGTGTTGCCGGAGTTGCTTCCACTCATTCCTCCTTGAGAGGCAGCATATTGAGCAATAGCAGCAGCAATGACTTGCTGTAGTTCGTCCTGAGTAGTAGGCATTGGCTGAGGTTGACGTCTTGGCGGCATCTTCTAAAGATGTATACGTCGGTCAGGCCATAATAAAGTGTACGTATATAGTAATGGTAATTGCACCTAACATCTCATGTTATCGATATATCACACACAACATCCCATGTTACGATCATTATACACACAACATCCCATGTCACAAATATTATATACACAACATCCCATGTCCCAACATCCCATGTCACAAAAATATAAATAAGCAATCAAGTGAATCAGATATGGTGAGAATACTGCGATTGCCATATATATCGAGACCACAATGTAGTAAGTGTATCGGTACATCACTGTGTCATACAATCATCAATCAATTAGGGGCTACATCACCCCTGTCCAAAAACTATATCATGTCAGTGTCAAATACATCAAGTACATCGAATAAGTGTCAACAAAAGTCAGTATCATCAGATGGTCTCCAAAATGCTGCGCAGTCACAATCGCTGTCGTCTCACCAACGTCTACCTATATAGCACTGATAAGCTCTAAGCGGATGGCGGGGGAGGAGGGGGAAAGTGAGGGTAAAGCAAGCGGCGTAACAGAAGCCAATCCTCCTCCATAACCTGCTGAGTGCGAATAACAGAAGCAACCTGCTGCTCTAGGGTAAAGAGACGAGCAGCAAAATCTGGGGGTAATGATCGTCCTGGCTGAAGAGGGGAGTGTATCTGACCATGGCATGAACATGGTGGCAGCTGAGCTCTCTCGAGCTCCTGGAAACGCTGCGTGTGCGACTCATGCTGATGAACGAAGGACATCAAAACGTCCTCTATAGTGTGTCCAACATGAAACGAATGGTATGGGTCAGTAGGTGGCATGGCTGATGGCGTCGGCCAAAGCAAGGGCTCACTGGTGGGGTCGAATGGTGCCACATGAAATGATGAAATAGAGGGTGGAACAGATGACATCTGAGGCATGAAGGGAATAGACATCGGTACGTGCCCAAAAGGATGGGCTGAGGAACCCTCTCCAGGCCTCGCTGGAGGTACAAACTGAGGAACCTGAAAGGTGAAATCAACAGATCGTGTAACAGGGATCTGAGGGGGCAAAGGTGGGACGTCCTCGTCAGCAGGTATCCAACCGTGCTGAGCGTCCTCATCGGGTGGATCCATATGCTCTGCAAATAGTGCGTGCTCTGGCTCGAGTGGAATGGGATCAAATGGAGGAGCAACGACAGGGTCAACTGGTGCAATAGGATGGTCGACCGGTATATCAGCAACTAAAGGTGGATCAACAACAGGATCGATAGCAACAACATGATCACCAACTAACAAAGGAACATCATCAACAGGAAGATCGCCAACAGGCGGGTCAGCTATAATGGGCTCAATAGGAACGCCAGCATGTACCAGGTCATGCTCATGCATAGGATCTAGAGCAGCTGCCTGCTCAGGAGCCAAGGCAGGCTCATGGTCATCAAAAGCCATATCGAAGTCGAACTCAGGATCAATAGGGTCAACTGGATCAGCGGGGTCCTCCACGAGCTGGTCCATCGGGATAAACTCAATGTCGTGATCCGGGTCGAATCCCGGAGGGAAAATGGGATCCGAATCCTCTATGTCGTCATGCTCAAATGCGAAGCTCGGAATAGGTGCTGCTGAGGATGCCTGGTCAGGATCCGAGTCGTGTGCGAAATGCTGTGCGCTCACCTCGTGAGAAGGTGCGGATGCCACAGACTCAAAGGAGTCTGGGACCGGTGAATGTGCGGGCGAGTCCTCAGCAGGGGCGTCAGCGATCATCAGAAGATCGCCAGCGGGAAGAAGGGCTGCATCCGGAATCTCATCCTCAAAAGGCTCGTCCTCAAACAAATCGATATCGCCGTCAGCCTCGGCGTCGAGTAGTAAGTCATATGCGGGATAGACAACTAAAGGAATAGGAGCTGGTATCACAACTAAGGGTAAGTACTCAGCAGGAGGGTCATCAATTGGCTCATCAGCGCCGTCGGGCAGAGCGAAGGGCTGGAAGTCATCGTCATCAGTGCTCGTGAAATCGGAGGTATGCACCTCGTGCTCTGAGGATATAATGTCATCAGATACTATGGGTAAAGGTCCGGTGGTATCCGACTCACCCGTGCCTGGTGAATCCATGTGTCTGTAACAAACACAAATATGCACAAATAATCAGTAAATCAGGTAATCACATAAGTTACCAAATAATAATCACATAATTCTCCTAGTCCCACTAGCTTCCCAGCCTCCCAGACTGACTCCCTAGTCCCACTAGCAAATTCTCCCAGCCTCCCAGACTGACTCCCTAGTCCCACTAGTCAATTCTCCCAGCCTCCCAGACTGACTCCCTAGTCCCACTAGACAACTACCTCGATCCATTAGATCGAGCCTCGGCCTCCCAGACCGAGCCTCAGCCTCCCAGACTGAGCCTAAAAATAATAAATAAAATGCGCTCAACATTTGTTTATAAAAAGGTTTTGGATCTGGACTTAAGTGGTATGAAGTAAAAATGTTTTCGTGAGAGCCCTAGTGATCATAGTCTAGACTCGAGAAGGAATCCTAGTTCGCTATGATCAGCTGCTCTGATACCAAGCTGTCACACCCTGGCTTTGCGGAAGCGTGGTTAATTTTGTGTGACTTCTTAATACCATAGCTTAATCATAACAAAGCTATATGAATTAAAAATATGCAAGATCATCCATTAAAATAAAAATATCAAAACATTGTCTTAACGGGTTAACACCCAACAACCATAAACTTGTCTAAACATTACAAACCCAAACACAACATAAACATGATTCAAGGACTGTGACTTGTCCAGGAAAGAGTCACATTCCCCGAACCCTGGATGACCCTGGTGACTTATGCAGCGGAAAACATGCCATACCGTGCCAGATCTTTAATTCCCTGAAATACATGTAAGTTGAAAAATCAACAATAATGTTGAGCGAGTTCATGTGAAAGTGAGTAAATAAACCTTTGTATTTATCGAAAACCCTGGTATGTAGCAAATAAGGAAAAAGAGATCACCAATGGTTTGCAAGGCCATTGATATGTGTGAAATGCAAGTAGGAAGGCTCAAACCTAGCAAATTTATGCGTCGGGAACAAAGTCATCCCAAGGTCCGTTATGCTGGACCTGGGACTGGGCTCGCTACACCCAAATAGATCTACCGCTCCTGCCCCTCGGTCCTACCCTGAGGATTAATGACCTCAAGTTTCCGCCTACCCATTCATATGATCTAAAAGTAACCCTCCTTACGCTAACCATACCATGTATAAAGTAATCATAACCACTGTAACATGTATTTCACCCCCGCAATTTAGAAAACTGAAAACAGTTAAGAGAAAAGGGGGACATGAACTCACAGTCAGTGCGTCGCTATACCAAGTACTCCAAATATCAGGCAGCTGTGCAACGACCTACATGTGCTAATACTATTAGACAGATGGCCGTGCCTTAGCTTTATAGTTTAAGTTTTGGGAAACAGTTAGACAACCGTTCCTTTTATATACTTGGTAATTAATTTCCTTCCCAAGGATGGGGGATTTAATACATGTGTATTTGTATCATCTCATTAAGTCCCACTTAATATATTTTTACTTCTCATTCCAAAATATAAATATTTTTCTCAAAAATATTATATTTTCTCTTCACTTAATACTTTCCAAAATAATACGTTGACAAAATACGCGTTTATGAATATTTCCGTATAAAGCGTAAATTACGTTTTAACGATTAAATGGTAATAGTAATTACCGTTGTGACTTATACGTTCGTCGTGTAAGCGTTTGTATTATTTTGGGTTCGTCAACGTTTGTAAATATTATTTTTACTCTAAAAATAATATTTATATATTTTCACAAAATAATCATAAACAGTGTGGTGAAAAATATATTTATCGAATAAATATTTATCACGTTTAGCTTTTGTGAAAATCCCACCTCCGATTATTTAATCAATAAAGTCATGGCGAAATATATTTTGAAAACATCTCAAAAATAGTTTAACACTTGTAAATAATTCTAAGTGTTAGATTTTTAGAAAAATTTCGCCAGAGTTTCCCCTGTAACTGGAGGTGGCCACGCTTTCAAGCGTATCATTTTCTTTTACAAAATCACTTCAACAATTTCTTGATTCAATCAAACAATTTCCGACTCATTAAACTAATTTCAACACATCAAACTTGCCGACTAGTATGTAAATCGCATTATTACATGAACTTGTAGTTTTTCCGAAAACTATTGTGTAGATGGTGGATCTATGTATAAAATAGTTTAATCTTGTAAAAACCCCGTTTTTAGAATAAATCATCCTTTACAACTTCCCGTCATCTTTCTCAAAGATTGTTATTTTGTCGAAACTTCTTATTTCACAAGTGTTTATACACTTGTGGTTTGTAAAATCACCTTTGTTAGTATGTCACCCGACTTTTATAAAACATGATTTTCTCGACACTTGGTTCTACGAAAATACCACTTGCAGATACGTAGATCCGCTAGTTTTAAACACCATTTTACTAGTAATAATACTTTTACACAAGTTCATGTTTCTCGTGTGGTGGAGTTTCACCTTTTAACCCTCGTACCGACAGAAACAAGCTTATGTCAAGATCTATGATCTTAACAAAGTCGGGTTAAACGATGATAAGAGCCACCACAACGTAGATCGGGCCTCAATAATCAACATATTCAAATACTACAACTTTTACACATGTTATGAGCTTTTAACCAACAAAATTCAAGTTTTAGTAGACTTTAGAGATTCAAAACGCATGATTCCGACTTTTAACCGTTATAAATCATATTAACCAATTTAGATACGATTGAGAGTGAGTTTTAAACATTATACCTCTAGCTCGGGGCTAGGGAAGAATCTAGTCGAAAATGTGGTGGATAAAAGCTAAGAAACGAGGTCCTTCCACTTCCGCTTGCTTCAAGCTTCCTAATACGTGACCCGTGAAGCTAGTATGTGCTTGGAATGGAGTGATCAAGATCGAAAGATGGATGAGTAGGGGGAGGGGGTTTCGGCCGAGAGTGGGAGGGCAAGAGAGAAAGAGTGGAGTTTGGTGAAATGTGGTGGTAATTCTCTAATGTTATGGTGGGGTATTTATAGAGAATTTTCAAGTTCTTCGTCCAACGGATCTCGTGTCCCCTTGATATTAAACATATAGCATTATAATAATCAAAGTTGTACTCCCTTGTCTCCTCTAGTTTGGCCGATCCCATTAGGGGGGGGGGGTATCCGGTTCGTTTTCAATCGTTCAGTTAGTGTTTAGTTTAGTTAAGTAGGTTAACTTTAGGGATTAACCCCGTTAGTTGCAGGATGTGTTATATTGCGAGTGTTAGGGTAATCAGGGACCTTAACTGGCTCAGAAAAAGACTAATAATACTTTTGGCAATATTTTTATGTTCCGGGTATAGTCCGGTTGTTCGGTTGGATAGTAATCCGTTAAAGTGCTTAAGTAAGCTTTTAAGCGTCGTAAGTAATATTTTTAGCGACACAATTTTTTCTGCAAAGTGTCAGGAATATTTCCTCATGTTTTGGCACTTTATTAGTTAGCTAGAAGCTAGTGAGTTAATAAAAGTGCTGTGTTTTGTGCTTAGAGTACGTTTTAGGCACATCCAATCTCTGTTTCTTATTCCTAGAGACGCAGTTTAACAACCCTTGTATCCCTACACACACTATGGGTGTAGTAAAATATTTCTGGCTCATTCAGGCCTTTAGAGGCAGTGTTTGCCTGATGCTGACTTTATCAGCATGTTCAATAGGTTATCCGTTCAAATGCTACTGTGCTTTTGTGCATCATGTTTGTCACTAGAGTTCAGTAGGTAAATAATGTAGTGACGGAAATCAAAGTATGATGCAGATATGTACAAGTATCAACAGTCAAGTAGCAGTTCATCAGGAATCTCAGTTAAGCACAGTAATTAAGCAACAATTAATAGTTAATTAAGACGTACGGATACCTGGTTTAGTGAGGGTTGTCACAAAAGATGGAAAATGGCTAGTAGATAAATTTAATGATTCACACAATCATGAACTAACTGTTACTCCAACCAAAGTTATGAAACACCGGTCTCATGGGAAGTTTCACCGCGCAGAAGCTTGCAAATCTCTAATGTCAGAACGTAGTGAATCCGGGTTGAAACCTAGTCAAATTAGGAAGGTCGTAAACACCATGAAAAGTCCATGTGAAAATGATGTTACATCAATGCAATGTGCTGATATCTTAGCTGTTGAACAGAAACAATATAAAGGCAAGGAGTTTTATGGGCTTATTAAGCATTTCCAAGAAAACTAATTGAAGATCGAAACCTCTATTTTGTTGTGGATTTATTTGAGGATGGATCTCCAAGAAATATTTTTTGGGCTGATGGGAGATCAAGAGACGCATATATAAAGTTTGGAGATGTTGTTGTGTTTGATGTCACATACATGACCAACAAATTTAAGATGCCATTTGCTCCTTTTGTCGGGGTGAATCATCGTCGCCAGTCAATGTAGTGAAGTAAAACTAAACGGGTAATATACAGTGAACTAAAATGAAACGGGTCAAAATAAAGTGAATTAAACGAAATGGGTCAAAATATAGTGAATTAAATGAAATGGGTCAAAATATATTGAATTAAAATAAAAAGCGTCAAATTATAGTTAAGTAATATGAAATGGGTTAAAATATAGTAAGTAAAATGAAATGGGTATTGAACAGGCCCCACTGTAGTAGTCATTGGTTCCACTTAGATTTAGAGCAAATTTCGTGATTGTAGAGAATTAAATAGACCCCATTGTAGTACTCAGGGGTGGTATAAGCCAAGTAAATCTTTCAAATAAAAAAATTGAAAACAAACTATACAGAAACATAACAACTGATATCGAAACACTTCAATTCTCCATCCGTTTGGATTAAAGAATCAGAACTCCCCCTCACAACAAAACTATTTTCCCATAATGATTTCAAAACACTTAAGTTTGTTTTAATCAGAATGATTTTTCCGGAAAATAAGTTTAGTTGTTTTACCTTTTGTAAAAATGGGGTTCAAATCATCACTTTGTATACCAAATTCTTGAATGATAATTAAATCAAGTCCAATTCAATGACCTTGATTTAACTACTAATAAGATCAACTGGTTCTCGTTCTGAACCAAATATAACAATCACAAACATACAACCACTTGTAAGTTTAGCAATTCAAGCTCTTCAAACCTGTTTTTCAACCAATTACCATCTTTTGGTTAAATTCTCAAGGTGCCGATTCCTACTCCTCGCTTACAAACCTGGGAGTTCCGGCAAGTCCTGCAACTTCTCAAACACAGATTTAGAAAAATGCCGATTCATGATCCACAATACCATCTTGGGATCTCCGGCAAGTCAGGTTTTTATTCTTGGAAAAATATATCCACCCAAGCCTGACCTTCCTTGGGTGTAACCTCATCGTTTTCATCATTCCTTTCAACCGACTTGTAAACCCATCCTTTGGAAGCATAAAAATCCTTAATGCTTTGGGCCTTACCACTGACCATTTTTCCAAAGATGCGTTTTACATTTCCGTTAAAAGTTTTTTCAACATCAATTTTCCTTTTGTCAGAATAAAACTGATTTGAAATTTCAACTTTTCCGATTTTAGATTTGTAATTTTTAGCACTTAGTGGCGGAAAATTCACATCATCCACTTTCAGAACTTTCTTTTCAACCTTTTTCTCAACACGTGGCTCCTCTGATTTTATGGAATCAGATTCATCACCAGAACAATTACCTGAACCTTTCACAACCCATTTCTGATTTGGCACATTTTCTTTCCTTTTTGAAGCACTCTTTGAACATTCTCCTTTTTCGAAAGTCGAATTCTCAAAGCCTGTGAACTTCCGGATTGACAGTTCAGTCTTTTCAACAACTTTTTCTTTCATTTTTCTTGAGACTTCTTGTTTTGGTCGAAATGTCTTTGGACAATCTTTCGCAACATGACCCACAGCTTTACACTGAAAACAAGATCTCTTTTCAACCTTCTTCGGGTCTTCTTTTTTCTTCATACCCTCTTGCTTCTTAGCAAAGAATTCTTGATTTGTCTGATTTCTGAATGATTTCTCTTTTTCAGCTTCTGTTGTTTTTCCTGCAACAAACATTGTTTTTGGTTTATAAACTTTTTCATTTTTATAGTTTTTCTGTGGATTAAAACCAAGACCTTTCTTTTTGAAATTACGATCATGGTTTGGTTTCTTTTGGAAACTATAACCACAATTGTAACCCATTTTCTTGTTAATTCTCTGTTGATCTCTTGAAGTGTATTGTTTAGGTTTTCCATTAAGATTGAAATCTTTTATTTCAGAAAGATTAATTTCTGTGATTTTGAAAACCTTGTGAATCATTTCAAGTCTAACACTTCTTATTGGAAAACTTTCATCTGAATATAATTTGTCAGAACCTTTCAAAGTATATGCCACTTTGACTGATTCATCATTCAAATTAGATTTCGAAAGTAAAAACTCTTTATCATAAACCCGTTTGTCCTTTTTGACTGTTGGCTTTGACGCACTGGACCCAGACTTTGACTCTGGTTTAGACTTCGGTTTTGATTCCTCATTGTCATCTGTGTCTAACACCTGATCGACCATACTTTTTATCAACTTTGACTCATGATCAGTGTCTGATGACGTATATGTGACATCAATACTTTCTGGTAAGTTATCCGACGACCCAGACTCCCATTTCAAATTGATTGCTTGATTGACTCTTTCTGAATTTGGATTTCGAGGTGAATATCCATTTTCGACCGGGGGCGGACATCTGTTATAAGATACACTCGGTTTCTTACCAGAAGTCTTCAATTTTTCTTCATCTTTTGTCACGGATTTTTCTTCTTCAAATATCTTCACTTCTTCAAAAGTCTTCAAATCTTTCACAACTGGATAAATCCTGTCAACAACAAAAGTAGAACATGAGTAACTGTCTAATAATTTCTTAACTTTCTCAGTTTCTATCTTTTGTGTTGCTAACTCAAGCTCGAGATCTGCACATTTCTTTATGTTATAGTTTGCCGTATCAAGCTGTCTCAGATAAGCTATCTTCAAAGTATTCATAGCTTCAGCTTGTTCACCATCAGAATCTGTATATTTGTTGATTTCTCTGTTCATTGTATCATACGATTCCTTCAACTTGTGAATATTGTGTAACAGCTCATTGTTCTGCTTAATCAGCGAATCACAGTTCATGCATTTTTCTTGGACCATGACCGGTTCAGCATCCACTTTAATCTCAAATTCAGGAACCTCTTTGGCTGTCCTGCTTGAATTTAAAAAGTGAGCTCTTCTCAATTTCTCAGCTTTTGCTTCTTCCTTCAATCTCTCTTCCTCTTCAGCCTCCTCTATGATCTTTCTTCGTCTTTCTTCAGCAGCTTCCATGACTTTTCTGCATCTTTCTGCACATTTCAAATCATACGCATTAGCAAAGAAAGCATGAGAAATGTTTTTAGACATCTCTTTGGCCATAAGATTTTGATCTGGACAAAAATCATCCCAGGTAAAACCTTCAGCCATTTTTTCATCATCTTGTTCAGCTAGACACACTTTGCTATCTTTTGGAAGATACTTTTCCCATGTAAAATTATCATATTTTCCCTGACTAACAACACATGCTCTTTTATCAGCCACATCTCTCCCATGAGCCGTTTGTGCCTGATGCTGCTGTGCTGGTTGAGTGATTTGATGATAAATGGCCTTCTTGTGATAATCATTGTTTCCGAAAGGATTCTGGGCACCGGTAGCTTCACGGTTTTTACATTCCCTCTTGAAATGCCCCTTTTCCCTGCAACGAAAACACGTAACTTTAGATTTATCAAAACCTAAAGCTGAAACGTTTGCATCACGAAAATCATCACGGCCGGTAATTTGTTTGAACTTTTCAGCACGTCTCATCACACTCGCCATACACCATTTTATATCCATCAATTCCATTTCTTCAGCATCAATTTGATCGTAATCCTCTTTCGTGAGCATTGGATTTCCGATTTTTCCTGCAACAAAACAGCTATAAGACTCTAAAATCATCCCTAACAAAGACATTTGATTTTTTGCAATATCTTCAGTGTAGTCTTGATCATTTTCAAGGCTTAATACAATGTTACACTGAAGTTTTCTACCATTCTTTGTTACAGAGATGTTAGGATCGTGATGTATTGCAAAATACATCGGTATTCGCGTCGGTTTTAGTCGTTAGTCAGTTAGTTTTAGTGTCGGTTTAGGTTAGAATGTACATACTTTTGATTTATTTGTGTTTCCAGGTCTTTACAGCCAAAAGGAGTAAAAACGAGCAGAAATCTGGAAAGGCGGAAGGCTGGCACGGAAACCGAGGAAGTCGGGAGCTGAAACGAAGCGAAATTACAGTTCTGGAGCTCCCAGGCGGGCCGCGTGGACTTAACAGGCACCCTCACGCGCCCCGCATGGACTTAAAGGAGAATTAGAGAAATCTTTACCTCTTGCGCCCAGCGTCAACTTAAGCATAACTCTTAGGCGGGCCGCGAGAGCTTTGGAAAAGAAGTTCAGGATTTAAACCCTTAGGCGACCCGCGTTAGCTCAACCCATTTCTTTACGCGGGCCGCCTGAAGAGTCTGTGTCGGCAGAAGGTTGCGGATTGCATGGAAAGTTAGGGTTTTTGGTTATATAATAACATATACGCGTGCACAGCCGGCCATAGACGAACTGGGGCATCTTAGGGCAAGTATTGGCTGCTGATTGAAGGCTGTGGAAGTGTTTGGAGCATCTTGGAAGCTTGGAATCATTGGGATAGCACTTTGGAGCATTCGGGAGTGAAGATTCGGGTTCTACAAACCTTTTTCTTTCGTTCTTCGTTTGTTTAAACCTTGTTACCCATGAATTCAGATTATACAATGTTTTTGATTACGTTCTTGATGATGTTTTCCGGCTAAAACCATAAACTACCTAGGCGATGGCTATGGCATAATAAAGTTTGGATTTTTATTTGATTATTGATGTGGTTGTGGATCTTTCTTGTATTGTAAACGCTATGGTAGTTTGTCTTGGTGCGTATGTGTGCTTGTGATTATTTTATTATTGTTTATTGTTTCATTCGATTCTTGGTGACGGTCTTTATCACGGAATAGAGTCGGATTAGGATTCTTGATTTAGGTGAGTGTCTATATCACATAATAAGTCATTAATCCTTTAGGGTGAAAACGCGTTAGTAACCTTAGGAACAATATTCGGTAATTAATTAAAATCAAGTGTGCTGCTAGACTCGTCGCGGAAAGGCTCGAGGATATTAATAGGTCTCGGAGTAGTTATAAGGAATTAACCACCCATTGTCTATTAAGCCAAGATTAAACCCATAGTTGCTTTAGACGTTCGCGCGACAAAGTAGAGCGTCTTACATAAGCACTTTCAAGAAACTAGAGGACGGACAAGAAATCTAGAAAACCGGTGAGCGTAACATCCTAGGTAGTGCCACAAGAATCGCCTCGAGAGTGTTTGAGGGGCTTAGTGGTATCTTAATAGGTTTAGCATTAGAAGATCCCGGTTCCACACCACATCATTATCATATAGGAATCCATTCTGAGTTTAGCCTGCGTCTAGCCTAGGTAGTCTTCATTCTCACTGATCAGACCCTTCGTTTGAGTTCGTGTCTAGCTTTCTAGTATTATTTTATTATTTTATTTAGGATTTTTAGAAACCCCCCCCCCCAAATTAATAAACAATTTAGTATGTCGTGTCAGTTTGAGTCTAGATAGAGTCGTAGCGTAGTCAGTAGAGTCTCGTGGGTTCGATACTCGGACTTACTTTAGCTTTACTACATCGATCGGTTCACTTGCTGGTTGCGTGTTTTAGGGTTTAGGTCGAGTCTTAGTTTTATAATTTTAAAGCTTAGAGAGTCTAGAATTAGGGTAATTTAGTTAGTTTTAATTCACCCCCATTTAGCACATCAAGTTTTTGGCGCCGTTGCCGGGGACTCTTGGCGATTGCGCTGATTACTTTGTTTGGACTTACTTGACATATTACGTGCTATTTTGTTTCTTTGTTTGAGTCGTAGGTGTCTAAGTAATTTAGTGTCTTTTTATAGTTAGTCGAATCGTTTAGTAGAGTCTTCTTACTTGTTTGTTTTCGGTTTTTGCAGTGGATGCCCCATACGCGCTCGCAGGGACCGCCGCCGTTGCCGTTTGCACTCAAGTCTTCCTTCTCGTCGTCTACGTCCGAGGTACGTGCTTCTAGCTCTACTTCATTTTCTCAGTCCACCCCAGTTTTCGATTTTACACCAAAATCTTCACCCCACAATTCCCCGCCACCCACCCGCGCACCTAGTCCACCACCCGTAGCTCACATGGCCCGTAGGACAGTTTACGACCAGGCTACCACCGGCTTCGCCGGTGGTAATTCCCCCATCACCCTTCCCGAGATCCTGAACGATCGGTCTTGGCAGATACCATCCTACATTATGACCGCCATCACCAATTCCTGCCAGTTCCATG
Source organism: Helianthus annuus (assembly GCF_002127325.2). Taxonomy (NCBI): domain Eukaryota; kingdom Viridiplantae; phylum Streptophyta; class Magnoliopsida; order Asterales; family Asteraceae; genus Helianthus; species Helianthus annuus. The sequence continues at coordinate 100,395,558 of NC_035434.2, forward strand.
GTCGTGACGACGAGGATGCACCCGCCCATATCAATCGCATCACTCGTCTCTGCAGCACCTTCTCCATTGAGGGTGTCAATCTTGATGCTAGGTATCTTCAGGTTTTTCCGTTCTCACTTGCTGGACGCGCAGCCGTCTGGTTCGATTCCCAGCCTGCTGGCACTTTCACTACTTGGGCAGGCCTTCGCGATGCATTCTTAGCCAAATATTTTCCGCCAGCCAAGGCATCTCGCCTTCGTGACCAGATTCACTCATTTCATATGGAGCCAGATGAGCCTTATCACTTAGCTTGGGAGCGTTTTCAGACCCTGATTACCCGATGTTCTCAGCATGGTCTATCTGACTGGGCGTTAGTAGAGAAGTTCTACAATGGACTTACTCCTGAGATTAGGGCTCGTTTCGATACTTCAGCAGGAGGCCAGCTTATGGGAAAGAAGACAGTGGCGGAGTGCAATGATTTATTTGAGAGTTTTGCCCACTCCGATATGGACTACAGCACTACCAGCAGGACTTCCATTCCTGTGCGTACCACCTCGGCCGGTCGAGGGGTAAACCAAGTTGGCTTGGATTCATCGGTAGCTGCTGCAGTCGAGAGAGCGAAGGAGGAGTTGAGGCAAGAGATGAGGCAGGAGTTGAGTGAGATAAAGAAGAAAGTCGATAGGTGTGAGGTTTGTTGAGGAGGGCATGATACCATAGATTGCCCTACGCTCACTCTTGAGCAGGTAGAGTACATAGCCGGTCAGCCTAGGGGTCCCACGAATCCGTTCAATAATTCTAGTTCCAATTGGCGCGGTAGTGGTAATTCGAGTGGTTATCGTTCGTCTGGAAATCCTCCTGGATTTCCATCTGGTCAGTATCAGAGTAGAGGGCCCGGTATTTACACGCATTCTGGTTCAGGGCAGTTTAGTGGGTCAGGGTCTAGTGGTCAGTTTATGAGTGGAGGACCGACTCAGGAGAGTCAGGGTAGTGGGAAGGCTCCTGAGGTTAGTACGAACAGGTTGGAGGAGATGTTCGCCCAGATGATGACGCGGTCCGATGCGTTCATGAAAAATCAGGAGCAAATTAATAAAAACAACGAGCTCCAGTTCAAGAATCAGCAGGCCGCCCTCCTTGATCTTCAGAGGACAGTAGGCGGGCTTGCTAAGCAGTTGCAGGAGCACCCGCCGGGTCAGTTTTCGGGAAACACTTTCACGAATCCCGCGAACCAGTCAGCAAAGGCGATTACGACCCGTAATGGGAAGAGTTTGGGAGAGGTCGTGAGAAAGAGAGTTGAAGAGGAGAAAGAGGATGAAGTCGATGAGGAGATCGAGATGGAGGCTCCAGGCAAGGTGCACACGAGGCTAGCCCCAGCAAGTACAGCACACGCCGAGGAGTCGCCAGTAGAGCAGAGAGTGGAGAGGCAGCCGACGAGGGGTCGGCCGGCACCGGTGATAGATTATTCTCGCCTTCCGTTCCCCGCCCGTGCCAGGCAGCAGAAATATGCTCAGGAGTACGGGAAATTCCTCGAGATGTTTACTCAGTTGAAGATCAATCTTCCGTTCATCGAGGCGCTTCAGTCTATGCCTAAGTACGCGAAATTCCTTAAAGATCTTCTGAAGCGTAAGGAGAGAATCGGTGAGCTTTCGAATATTCCATTGACAGGGGGTTGTTCCGCGGTAGTCTTGAATAAGCTACCAGAGAAGTTGACCGACCCTGGCACATTCACGATTCCATGTTTCTTTGGGGGTGCCGTTACCCCTTCTCACGCCTTAGCCGATTTAGGGGCCAGCATCAATCTGATGCCATTCTCGTTGTATGAGCGTCTTGGTCTAGGAGAGCTTACACCCACGCGCATGTCATTGTCCTTGGCTGACCGATCAGTCAAGTATCCTCGTGGGATAGTAGAGAATTTGTTAGTGAAGGTCGATAGGTTTGTGTTCCCAGTAGACTTCGTTGTGCTCGATATGGAGGCCGATGAGAGAGTTCCGATTATTTTAGGCCGTCCATTCCTTCGAACCGCAAAGGCGATCATTGACGTCTTTGACGGTAAGATTTCTCTTCGTGCGGGTGACGAGGTTGTCACATTCGAGATCGATAGGGCGATGCAGCATCCTAGTTGTGGAGATGATGTTAGTGGGCCGTGTCATTCCGTCTATTTTCTCAATTCATTCATATCTTGTGTCGACACGTGCTTCGAGTACATTAGTGGAGCCGATCTGGTAGGTGAGGGAGTGGTTGACGAGCATTCTAAGGATGAGGTAGATGAGGTAGAGGAGGAGCAGTTTGATGAGAGTGACGAGGTTAGTGCTGAGCCATTAGAGCTCGATGCGATTAGTGATGAGAGTACTCCTGTAGAGATTCCACCGCCTTTAGAACTTAAGGTTCTTCCATCCCATCTCGAGTACGCGTTTCTAGGAGAGAAGCCGAGTATGCCTGTCATCATTTCTTCGAAGTTGACAGAGGAGGAGAAGGCGAGGTTGATTGAGGTGCTTAGAGAGCACAGTGATGCGATTGCATGGAGGCTATCCGATATCAAGGGCATCAGCCCTACCTTTTGCTCGCATCGCATTCTGATGGAGGACGTTTTCAAGCCTGTAGTGTAGCCGCAGCGTCGGTTGAATCCGAATATGCAGGAGGTAGTGAAGAAGGAGGTGATGAAGTTGCTTGAGTCTGGATTGATCTATCCTATTTCTGATTCAGCTTGGGTGAGTCCTACGCAGGTCGTCCCGAAGAAAGGGGGGATGACGGTTGTTCTAAATTCGAAAAATGAGCTTATTCCGTCTCGTACTGTTACGGGTTGGCGTGTGTGCATTGACTATCGAAAGTTAAATGACGCCACTCGTAAAGATCATTTTCCGCTCCCATTCATTGATCAGATGCTTGAGCGTCTCGCGGGTCAGCAGTTCTATTGCTTTCTCGACGGGTTTTCGGGTTATTTCCAGATTCCTATTGCACCAGAGGATCAGGAAAAAACCACTTTTACATGTCCATATGGCACATACGCGTACCGACGCATGCCATTTGGATTATGTAACGCTCCTGCTACATTCCAGCGTTGTATGATCGCGATCTTTCAGGATATGGTCGAGAGTTCGATGGAGGTGTTTATGGACGACTTCTCAGTGTATGGTAGTTCTTTCGATCAGTGTGTGACGAATCTTGAGAGGATGTTGAAGAGATGTGTGGAGACGAAGTTGATGCTGAACTGGGAGAAGTGTCACTTCATGGTGACTGAGGGGATTGTGCTAGGGCACAAGATTTCGCGAGCAGGTATTGAGGTTGATAGAGCGAAGATAGATACGATTAGCCAGCTCCCTCCGCCGACTAGTGTCAAGTCGGTTCGTAGTTTTCTCGGTCATGCGGGATTTTATAGGCGCTTCATTAGGGATTTTTCCAAAATCACTCGCCCCATGACGCGATTGTTGGAGAAGGACGTTCCTTTCGTCTTTGACGAGGAGTGCCTTCGAGCGTTTGAGTTTCTGAAGGAGAGGTTAGTGAGTGCACCGATCCTCGTATCGCCTGATTGGAGCTTACCATTCGAGCTGATGTGCGATGCGAGTGACTACGCAGTTGGTGCGGTGTTAGGGCAGAAACGGGAGAAGCATTTTCACCCGATTTACTACGCGAGTAAAACGCTGAATGATGCCCAGGAAAATTACACCACTACGGAGAAGGAGTTGTTGGCGGTGGTGTTCGCGTTCGATAAATTCCGATCATATCTCGTTCTTTCGAAAACCGTCGTGTTCACTGATCATTCTGCTCTGCGTCACTTGTTTCAGAAGAAGGACGCGAAGCCACGTCTTATACGATGGATTCTGCTTCTTTCCGAGTTCGACATTGAAATTAGGGATAAGAAGGGGGCAGAGAATGTGGCGGCGGACCACTTGTCCCGCTTAGAGGATCCGAAGCGTGAGGAGATTCGTGAGGAGGCGATAGGAGATAGATTCCCTCACGAGTCTATCGATGCTGTCACGGGAGGAGCCGTGGACCTCCCGTGGTTTAGCGATATAGCCAATTATTTGGCCGACGGGTTTGTGATGGAGAGGTTGAGTTTGTAGGAGAAGCGGAAGCTGACGAGGGACGCTAGGAAGTAAATTTGGGACGATCCCTATCTCTTCAGGATAGGCGGTGATCGAGTCCTGAGGAGGTGTGTTAGTAGGGAAGAAGGTGCGGGGATCCTGAGACACGTGCATGAGGGTTTGACTGGAGGACACCATGGCGCGCATGTGACCGCACAGAAGGTGTTTGATTGTGGTTTCTATTGGCCGACGGTGGTAGATGATGCGGCCGAGTTTGTGAGGAAGTGTGACCGGTGCCAGCGGACTGGCAACATCTCATCCAAGGATGAGATGCCCCAGAATCCCATTCAAGTGTTGGAAGTCTTTGACGTTTGGGGCATCGATTTCATGGGACCATTTCCATCTTCGAGTGGAAATCGGTACATCCTCGTTGCGATTGACTACGTTTCGAAGTGGGTGGAAGCTCAAGCTTCGCCTACGAATGATGCACGAGTGGTGGTGAGGTTCTTGAAGAAGTTGTTTACGCGATTTGGTACGCCTAGAGCCATTATTAGTGATCGCGGCACGCATTTTTGCAATGCGGTGATGGAAAAGGCGTTGGAGAGATATGGAGTTACGCACCGCTTGTCCACCGCGTATCATCCACAAACGAGCGGTCAAGTGGAGAACGCGAATCGAGGAGTGAAGCGGATTTTAGAGAAGACGGTAGGGAAGAGTAGGCAAGATTGGTCCGACAAGTTGGACGATGCGTTGTGGGCTTTCCGAACCGCCTACAAGACGCCATTAGGTACGACACCGTTTATGATCGTTTATGGGAAAGCGTGCCATTTACCGGTCGAGTTAGAGCATCGGGCTCTTTGGGCGCTCAAAACGGTGAATTTAGATTTGACCGAAGCCGCTAGGAGACGATTTTTCCAAATCCATGAGTTAGAGGCGCTTCGTGACGCCGCGTATGATCGTTCTTGGAGTATCAAGGAAAAGTCGAAAGCGTTGCATGATAGGAAGTTGCGAAAGTTGAAAGAGTTCAAAGTGGGCGATCAAGTGCTATTGTTCAACTCGAGGTTGAAGTTGATTGCCGGAAAGTTGAAGTCGAGATGGTCCGGGCCGTATGTCGTGAAGGAGGTTTTCCCGTACGGCACCGTCGAGTTGTTTGATGAAGCGAGTTCGCATGTGTGGAAGGTAAACGGGCATAGGTTGAAACACTACATAGGAGGTCCCATCGATACCGCCGAAGAGGAAACCGTTCCTCTTTCGGACCCGCCTAGCACCGCCACGTAGGTTCTTGAGTGAAAACTCAAGTGTAGAGTTTGTACATTGAGTCGTTGTCCGTGTCGTGTCTTTAGTTTAGCGTTTGTGTGTTTTTGCGTCTTTTATGTCGTTTTGCGTGTTTTTGCGTCTTGCGTGTGTCGTGAGTATTTTTGCAGGTTTCATTACCTTTACGGAGCCGAAGTCGATCACCGAACAGCTGCACAGGTACGTTTGACGTTGAAAACGCGGAAATAAGTGCAGGGGGTAAAATGGGTATTAATAGAAATAAGTTTCTGCTGTAACCTGCTGTTGCTGTCAACCAAACAGCAGGTTTTTGCTGTCCATGCGACCCGCGTAAGGGTTCTTCCCTATTTAACGCGGCCCGCCTGGACTTAAAAGGAATTGAACAATAAACACCCACTCGCGGCCCGCCTTCACTTAGCATCACACTTTACGCGGGCCGCCTGGTTGTTAAAGGGTTTTAAAAAAATAAAGTTCAAGCGACCCGCTTTATTTTGGCTTGATACTTCACGCGGGTCGCGTGAACAGTCTTAGTCGGTGTCACCAACAAAAGCCCCAATCGCTGCTCATTTCAAACCCTAACTTTTTTTTCCAACTCCCACCGGCGATTCACAAACCACCACTACCACCGCTTTCATCCACCAAAACCCACCGAATACCACCATCACTTTCATCCATAACCACCATCTCCGACCCCTGCTGTCCCACCGTCTACCACCCCTACAGCCGATTACCCTGTAACCACCCATCACCACCACTATTACCCACCTGTCCACCACTGCCTTACAACACCACCATTCACCCCGCTGCTGACCATCATCTCCGACCACCATCACTTCCGGTCACCATATTACCCCACAGTCTCGGTCGCTTATAAGGTATGTCCTGCTTAATTACTTATTGTACTTTGTTTCGTCATCGAGTCTAGTTTAGTCAAGTTGTCGTTTTGAGTCCGCAGATTTGTGTTGAGTTGGTTCAGTTTGTGTCTTGGTCGGGTCTGTCAGTTTAAATTTGGGTCAGCAGGTTATAATTCTGGGTCTGGTCTTGTGTAAGTGTCGAGTCGTCGGTTTCTTGAGTCTTGTGGTCAGTGTGTTTAGGTCAGTCAGTCCGCATGTGTTTACATCGAGTCCCTATAGTCTGCGTTGTTGAATATTCATTAGGGTGCGGGTGGCTCGGGTTGGTTTGAGTTGATTATGCTTGATTTGAGCGATGTGCGCGTGGGGTGTGATAGAGACATATAGGAGGGGTGGTTTTGTCTGCGGATTTATTGTGCATATTATTTGGACGCGGACGTTTGTTTAGGATATAATGCACTTCAAGTGTGGGGAGGCTTTTCGCGCCGTTTCATAAAATTCCATTTTTCACAAAATTTTGCGCGCATTGCTTCCATTGCTTCCGCACTTGGTGTGTGATGATTTCTCGGCACTTGGGATTGCTCGAGGGCGAGCAAGGTGCCGGGAGGGGGTAAAAGTGTATTTTTTGTGTATTTTGCGTCTAGAGTGTCGTTTTCGAGTCGTAGTGTCGTAGGTTGCGTCTATAGTCTAGTTTTTGCGTCGTCTAGGGTCGTGTAGTGTGTTTTGTCTGTATCGAGTCATGTTGCGTCGTGTTAGTGTCATGTTGTGCGCGTACTATCGCATCGCTCGATTTTAGGCCGCGTCGCCCGTACTCAATCTCCATTCGGGCGAGGTTGGCCTAGTTTCGAGTTGTTTTTGTGATATGCACCTATATCGGACAACGGCCGCGAATGAAATGCTATACGGCCGTCGTCCGATTGTACATTAGTATATTATTATTTTATTTTAAAAAAAAAAATATATATATATATATATAAATAAAAAAATAATAAAAAACAGAAAAATTCCAAAAAAAAATCAAAAAATTCAAAAATACCAAAAATAGCTTGTGATTACTAACGGTTCACCTGTTTTGCATGTTTATTTGATCTGTTGTGAACAGGATGTCAGGTGAAGGATCATCTTCGGGTGTGAAGCGCAAGAGGCGCAATACTCGTGCTCAGGCGGCTGCACAGGAGCAGCCGGATGCTCCGGTACTTCGAGAGATCACATACAGGGATGCTGGGACCCCACACGGGCAGAGTGAGAGGCTGGTTGAGAGCCCGTTGTTGCGTTTTACGGTGGGATCATATGAGTACATGAAATTCGAGGCAATAAAAAAGGTGAAGTTGTTAGAGTTTAAGAGGATTGACTGGGATTTGGTTAGGAGGTTGGGACAGGTCGAGAGAGTTCAGGAGCTTCTAGGGGAGAAGTTTAGGTGGGCGTTGGAGTGTGAGATGCCTCAGTATGTTGAGCTGACTATGGAGTTTCACTCCACATTCATTTATAGGCACCCAGGAGGGTTCGACCAGCCGGATGTGGTTTCGTTTGCGTTGGGCAAACAGGTTTTTAATATGAGTCTGATGCAGTTTGCAGAGGCGACAGGGTTATATTCGGCTGAGGAGGTTGGGTCAGACGAGTTTAGAGGATTATTGAGGCAGGTTGTGAGAGAGCCGGCGGAGGCGTGTGTGCTAAAGGAGGATTTAGCACGGTTCTGGCGCACCATTGCTATTTCACCATATTCTAGCAATTTGGTGGCGTCAGACATTAGAGATCCGGTATATAGGTTCGTGCACAAGATCTTAGTGTCTACTTTGATAGGGAAGCACGAGGGAGACAAGGTAAACCAGCACAGTTTGTTTTGTTTGATGTGCATGGTTGAGAGGCGGCCAGCCAACCTAGCTAGTATTTTGGCATGGTCCCTAGCGAGGCCGAAGAAGGGGGGAGGTACGGCCAGATTGTATGGTGGGCCGTATATCACGATGTTGGCAGCCAATTTGGGCGTGTTTACTGATTTTCCGGCTGAGAGGATGACTGAGGGACCCGCTCCATCTCTCGTGGAGTTGAGGAGTTTACAGCTGGCTAGGATAGTCACATTTACTGAGCCGCTAGCATGGAGAGAGATTCTGCCACCACCACCGTCTCCGGATCCGACTGCCGAGGAGGCAGCGCACACCACGATTCCGGAGCGGTATCAGGTGCCACTTCAGAGGCACCAGCTTCCAGCACGGGAGTATCCTTTCAGGCAGCCGCGGCCAGAGCCGCTGACTTTGGAGGGTTTGTACGGTAGGGTGGAGCAGGTTAGGCATGAGATGCAGTTGGGTTTTCAGGTTTTATACGATCACTTCCATATACAGCCACCACCGGTATTGCAGCCACAGCAGGGGGGTCCAGCTGGTGGAGAGGAGGAGCCTGCTGATGCACAGCAGGGTGGAGCAGGAGATGCATGAGGATGTGCAGCAGTGCTTGCAGCATTTATATCTTTTGTTTTATTTTTATGCTGTTTTTGATCCTCGTTAGTCGGTTTGTATTGATATGATATATTGGTTGGTCGGGTTGTGGGTTGGTTGATACTTGTGATGATACTTTGATGGTTTATATTATTTTGGGTTTAGTATGTTTTGAGTGATAGGTTGATTTTGATGCCGCTTCCGTTCGCGTGTCCGAGTTAGTACAGTTTGCTGAGCGCGTTTTGGATTGGAGGGCATGTGTGGTATCGACTGGCATACTGACCGTCTCACATATGATTCAGCTAAGTCGTTCCACTTGTATACTTGTATATTTATTTATTTATTTTTGTTTTTAGGTTTTAGGAGTCAGGTTTACATCCTTGCATTAGGGACAATGCAACATTCAAGTGTGGGGATGGGAACTTGTAGTTAGTGAGTCTTACGTTCAAAAAAAAAAATCCAAAAAAAATAAAAAAATAGAAAATGTCTTTTGAAATAAGAAGTTTGCAAAATAAAAACGGAAAATGATAGAAAAGTCGGGTTTTTGATCGGGTTCAAATAATAATAATATGAGATAAAAAAATCGTGCTTGTGTCTAGTTTGGGATGCGCGGGTAGGCTTGATTCGGTTTCAGGTTCCTTTGATATTAATTATACCTAATTGTCGGTCTACTAGTGGGTTCTCATCTAGGGAAAGTGGGGAAATTGAAACCGCCAATAATAGTATAAGGGATGCCGTTATAAGCTAAGATCGTTAGAGTTTTTGGTCATTATCTCGTTGAAAATAAATAAATAAATAAATAAATAAGCGAGCTAGAAACTAAATGAAAGTAGCCATTCTATGTAATCTGTGGTTGGGGATAGCGACTCTACAGCCGGAATACCGCTAGAATGTGTGAAATCGACCTTGCAAAATAAATAAAAAGTACCGAGGCCTATGTAATCTGTGGTTGGGGATAGCGACTCTACAGCCGGAATACCTCTAGGATTAGGGAAAGCAACGTCTACGCTCGTAAATGTGAAAAAAAATGAAAAAAAAATGGGAAGAATAGATTTGATTTTAAACTCTCTTGATCTTGGTATAAGGCGGTTAGGAAATAACCCAGTGGTGGTTCCTTTTGTCCTATAAGCTTGAGGGGGGAGTAGGTGGACTTGCAATTCGTAGCGTGAGACCCTAGGTGGATTGACCGAACTTGAACCTAAATTGCATGATAAGGGCTTGAAACCGGGTTGGGTTTAAGAGGATCATTATACTTGCAATCGCGGCTAACACGAGTATCGATTTAATAAAATAACCTAAGCTTTTGTCCCGATCGACTATCTTGACTATGATTCCGTTTGCATTATTCTTTTTCGAGGACGAAAAAAAAGATAAGTGTGGGGATATTTGATGTATTGCAAAATACATCGGTATTCGCGTCGGTTTTAGTCGTTAGTCAGTTAGTTTTAGTGTCGGTTTAGGTTAGAATGTACATACTTTTGATTTATTTGTGTTTCCAGGTCTTTACAGCCAAAAGGAGTAAAAACGAGCAGAAATCTGGAAAGGCGGAAGGCTGGCACGGAAACCGAGGAAGTCGGGAGCTGAAACGAAGCGAAATTACAGTTCTGGAGCTCCCAGGCGGGCCGCGTGGACTTAACAGGCACCCTCACGCGCCCCGCATGGACTTAAAGGAGAATTAGAGAAATCTTTACCTCTCGCGCCCCGCGTCAACTTAAGCATAACTCTTAGGCGGGCCGCGAGAGCTTTGGAAAAGAAGTTCAGGATTTAAACCCTTAGGCGACCCGCGTTAGCTCAACCCATTTCTTTACGCGGGCCGCCTGAAGAGTGTGTGTCGGCAGAAGGTTGCGGATTGCATGGAAAGTTAGGGTTTTTGGTTATATAATAACATATACGCGTGCACAGCCGGCCATAGACGAACTGGGGCATCTTAGGGCAAGTATTGGCTGCTGATTGAAGGCTGTGGAAGTGTTTGGAGCATCTTGGAAGCTTGGAATCATTGGGATAGCACTTTGGAGCATTCGGGAGTGAAGATTCGGGTTCTACATACCTTTTTCTTTCGTTCTTCGTTTGTTTAAACCTTGTTACCCATGAATTCAGATTATACAATGTTTTTGATTACGTTCTTGATGATGTTTTCCGGCTAAAACCATAAACTACCTAGGCGATGGCTATGGCATAATAAAGTTTGGATTTTTATTTGATTATTGATGTGGTTGTGGATCTTTCTTGTATTGTAAACGCTATGGTAGTTTGTCTTGGTGTGTATGTGTGCTTGTGATTATTTTATTATTGTTTATTGTTTCATTCAATTCTTGGTGACGGTCTTTATCACGGAATAGAGTCGGATTAGGATTCTTGATTTAGGTGAGTGTCTATATCACATAATAAGTCATTAATCCTTTAGGGTGAAAACGCGTTAGTAACCTTAGGAACAATATTCGGTAATTAATTAAAATCAAGTGTGCTGCTAGACTCGTCGCGGAAAGGCTCGAGGATATTAATAGGTCTCGGAGTAGTTATAAGGAATTAACCACCCATTGTCTATTAAGCCAAGATTAAACCCATAGTTGCTTTAGACGTTCGCGCGGCAAAGTAGAGCGTCTTACATAAGCACTTTCAAGAAACTAGAGGACGGACAAGAAATCTAGAAAACCGGTGAGCGTAACATCCTAGGTAGTGCCACAAGAGTCACCTCGAGAGTGTTTGAGGGGCTTAGTGGTATCTTAATAGGTTTAGCATTAGAAGATCCCGGTTCCACACCACATCATTATCATATAGGAATCCATTCTGAGTTTAGCCTGCGTCTAGCCTAGGTAGTCTTCATTCTCACTGATCAGACCCTTCGTTTGAGTTCGTGTCTAGCTTTCTAGTATTATTTTATTATTTTATTTAGGATTTTTAGAACCCCCCCCCCAAATTAATAAACAATTTAGTATGTCGTGTCAGTTTGAGTCTAGATAGAGTCGTAGCGTAGTCAGTAGAGTCTCGTGGGTTCGATACTCGGACTTACTTTAGCTTTACTACATCGATCGGTTCACTTGCCGGTTGCGTGTTTTAGGGTTTAGGTCGAGTCTTAGTTTTATAATTTTAAAGCTTAGAGAGTCTGGAATTAGGGTAATTTAGTTAGTTTTAATTAACCCCCATTTAGCACATCAGATCGAAAGATGAAAATCTTGTGCTGTTGCTTGATCCTTGAGATGTCTTCTTTTCAGGAGAATCTTTAACGCTGTAAGCAGTTTCAATCTTAGGAGAGAACTTTGTTGAATCAGTAGCACCATGCTTGTAGTACAGACTGATATCCTGCTCTCCATCGTAGTTCTTCATCCTAGCAATCTTTCTTTGTTCCATTTCTTGAGCTTCCAAATGCTTTATGAAGTCTCCTAGTTTCATCTTTTTGTATTCTGCTTTGTTGGACTTCAGCATCATCAAAAATGTTCCCCAGATTTCATATGGAAGCGCATCTGCAAGTTTTTCAATTAATTCATCAGTATCTTTCTTAACACCCAACTTTTTCATATTTCTCACCAAATTACAGTATCGATCAATAATTTGTTTGGTGGTTTCATTTTTTAATCCCCGAAACAAGTCAAATTCTTTCTTCATGAGAGACATTTTGTTTTTTAACATGTCATCACTTCCTGTAAATTTTGCTTCCAATTCTGTCCAAATCGAATATGCAGTTCCGTCATGTTGAAGCAGTATCAAAATATCTTCTTTTATCGCTTGCTGAAGTAGACTCACCATCAATTTCTCATCTCGATACTTCTTTTTCTCATCTGTACTCATATCTCGAATTGTTAATTGCACACCATTTTTAACTGGTTTATCATATGGTTCCTCAGTGTGTTCCCATGCATCCAGATGATAAGCTTCAACCCAATTTCCGAATCGTTCCGACCACACGTTGTAATCATCAATATCCATGAGTTTCGGTGGTTTCTGAGACGTTTCGGTTTCATTTTCAATCAAAGCATTCTGAGTAATCGAGACCAGGGTAGCAAAAGCGTTATAAAATTCCGTATCCATTGTTCACAAATTGTTCACAAATTCACAATGATTTTCAAATATTTGCAATCTGTTCACAAAAGCGACTGGAATATACTGTCTTAATGAGCGGCCCAAACGATTTTCAAATAAGCAGTTCAAATACAATGTCCACTCGAGCGATCCGACCAAATAAACGATCCAAACACTTGACCAAATGAGTGAATCAAACAATGTCCGATTGAGCGGTCCAGAAATTGTTAAAAGAGCGGTTCAGATAACTGATGTTTGTTTGAGTGGTCCAAAGTCAGTTTGAATGAGCGGTCCAGACAGTATTCGTTCGAGCGGTTCAGAAAAGGTCCGTTTGAGCGGTTCAACTTTTTGATTTTGGAGCGGTCCAAACACAATGTATGTTCAAGCGGTCCAACAATGTACAAATGAGCGGTCCAAGGTTAAAATTTTGAGCGACCCAGCTAAAAACTGTTCCTTGGAGCGGTTCAATCAGGTAACTTGGAGCGATCCAGAAGCTGACATCATCTTTAGAGCGATCCCGAACGAACAAATCACCTAAAATCTTGGTTTCTACTTCGATTTTAAATCTGAAAACTTCAAGGATTTGTTAATTCATGATTCCGAGTGCACTGTGTGATTTTGAGCTTGTTTTACCGTGAAAAAATTTTGAAAAAGTGAAGAAAGTGTAGAAAATCAGAAGAATAACAGCTAAAATGGCAAGAACTCCTCCTCCTGAGCTCTGATACCACTTGTAGGATCGTTTGTCGACCTGTTTGAGTCGTTCAGAGTAGTTCGTGTCCGAATTAAGAGGCGGAAACTAATAATTCGGTGCAATTGAAGCTGTATTCACTTTAAACTTGCTGTTGTATTGATATCTTGAAAGATTACACGATCAGACAGCACTTCGGCAGAGTACCGGAACAATACACCATCATCTATGTGTTGTGGATCGCCCATAATACCTATTTATAGAAGTTCTGGTCCGCTTATATGACATGTTCATAAAAGCGGTCCAGCCTTGTGTCGTATAAGCGATCCTAACATGTCCTAATAAGCGATCCTCAACTATACTTGACACATGAGCGATCCTAGATGTGTACAAATAAGTGATTCCTATACAAACATGCTATTTCTAGGATCCCGTGCCATTTCCGATCAGATCATCTTCAAGACTTGATAGAAGACGTAGTCAGCAGACGTAGGTGCACTAACACCGGCCCAAAACGTGCAATCCAATATCCATACGGCCCGACTAAACAGCAAACATTGGTCTTGTGCGACCCGAATGAACTTGTGCGATTCGGGTCATCTTGAGCGACTGGGTTTTGGGCTTTAAGGCCCAGTCAACATAACGAAGTCCAAACAGTGTGTGTGGCCCAAGACTAAACGGCACAAAGAAGAGAGAAGAAAGAAAAAAAAACAAACTAACTAATAAAAAGAATATTTACAAAAATAAAGACTCGACACACTACTACTAGACACAAAAAACTCTATGACTCAAATCCTAAGACTCAAATTACAAATAAGACCAACTAAACAAATAAGATCAGTCAAAGCTAATAACGCAATCGCCTAAGTGTCCCCGGCAGCGGCGCCAAAAACTTGATGTGCGAATTATGGTCTATTAAAAAACTAACCTAATCTAGACACCCTAGTTTTAAATTTATAAACTAAGACTCTCTAAATGCTAGACCACTGACAGGCAAGTGTACCTATCGTACGTAGTAAAGCCTAATGAAGTCCGAGTATCGAACCCACGAGACACTAGCGACGCTACACTAGACTCTGACTCAGCTAATTACTTAACTGTTTTATTTGGATTTTGATTTGGTTTTGGGGTTTTAACTAATTAAACTAAAGGAATTAACTAAGACGAACTAGACTATCTAGATGCAGGCTGAAGGCTACTAAGGCGAAATCAAGGAAGAGAAAGTACTACCCAAGTTTGGAATCCTATCTGTGACTCTCGGTTTTCTCTCGGATATGGTAACTATGATGGAACCAACTTCTAATAATACGACACTCTAAGACTAAAGATAAGTTGAATCTCCTCCCGGTCTCATCAACTTCTCCTAAGGTCCTAAAGGTTAAATAAAGCTCACTGGTATGGGTTGGATCACCTCCCGGTCTCTCCAACAATACTAAAGTACCCAAAAACTAGATCTCCTCTCGGTCTCACTAATCACAATACACCCTAGAGTGTACGGGGTAACCTAAAAACACTTGACAAGACTTAGGAAAACAAATAATACTAGGCCACTTAGACAGATCTCCTCCCGGTCTCACCAATACCTAAATACCTATCACCAAAGACAATCCCAACTATCTATCTCCTCCCGGTCTCAAGAATAGGTAGAACACTAGACTCCTTTAAATCATCAAACAAAGTTCCTATGGAATACGTGCACCATAAACCATAAACTAGTTACAAACACAAAGTAGGTAACCTAACATTCATCTATACATGAAAGACATTCACAAAGACACATGAGGAACGCTTGAACGATAATAAATTAGAACAAAGCACGCACACACATCTAGCCAATTATTATTAGGTCTTTTACTTTAATATTAAACCATCAATAAATTACCAAAACCGAGAAATAACCAATTATCAATAAATATTCATCACAAACCCGGGTAGAAAATACGAACTAGCCAATAATCATAACTGGAAACATAAAACGAGTCTGAAACGAGTAGCAAAACATAGTATCAAATCTGAAAAACACAAAGTTATTCGAAACTGAAACTAACTAATCGCTAACCCAAACTCGAATCTTGAATCGTAGATCTTGAACTTGAACCGTATAACCTTCTCCTATTCGCCCCTTATTCTCTTCTCAGCCTTCTGACCGTCTGATACGGATCGGAAGCCTACTCAAATGGCTCAAGAAACTATTGATAATCAAAGACAATAAATCGAACCAAAGGTTCCAAGAACAAAGTTCTTTTTATAAAATTCAATCAAAAACTACTTCAAATAATAAACCCTAAATCCCCTTATATAAGTGAGGAACCTAAATATAAAAGATTAGGAAATTGAAATTCAAATAATTAAAAGATATGATAATTAAAATAAAATAGAATTCAATCTTCCGCAAACTTCGTTCCGATCCCGTATCATACTCCCTGTCTTCGAAAAAACCCGTCCTCGAGTTTTGCCCCCGAACCAAACCCACCTGGATCAAAGGGAACATCAACCCAATCTCTTTGCACGATTATCACAACCCACCCAAATTGTTCAACTTCATGGGTCGTCTCGCTTGACACTTGACAAGTACCACCCGGGTCGAATAGGGCATTGGACCGTCTCTTATTCACTGTCGACTTGTCCTGCCCAAATATCTCAACCCCACCAAGGAGCTCTTTGTTATTTTTCATAAAGCAGCCATGAAATTCATCAAAATTTTCACCAACTTTATTGATGATAAAAGGAGCATATAAGAGCCGTGTTTCCATAGAATCAAGTATTAGCCCATTTTTACTGTTATGAATATTTCCATACACACGTTGAATAATGTGCATGGTGGCTCCACCATCAATTGCATTATTGTTTGGCAAATCATCATTATCTCCACAATTCCCATTAATTTTAGAAAAAAGAATCTTTGAAATTCATATCTTCAATTTGAATATTCGAAAGCATCGGATATCCCATATTTTGGGATTCAACTCCCCCCATAATTTTCGGCAATATAAGCGGACTTTCCCGGGATGATTCAAAGCCGCTTACCAAATCATCTCGACCAAAAGCCACCACGTCGCCGTCACCAGACACAATTTCACTTCCCGCAATCAACTTTTTACCCATCACGAACTCACCAACATTAATAAGAGAAACTTTCGCATACCTTTCTTTCATGGGCTCCTCATCAAGTGTAGTAATCCCGCTAAGAACCTCCCGCACAAACGAACATTCTTCTTCATCATCAGTCAACATGACACCACCATTAACCACCGTGGCATCTTCAACATTACGACTTTTGTAACCCGATTCACCATCGGGTAAGTTACGATCAACGTCGGTAACCCAAGAATACCGTTCCTCGTCCTCGTATTCATCATACACAGGAGAAGAATCATAGATAAGGTCAGGATCCTCGTTGCCTCGGGCGGCGAATCTACGGGGATGATAACCATCACATGATTCACGAAAGTTTTCATGGTCCACAATCTCGTTGCCTCGGGCGGCGAATCTACGAGAATGATCACCATATCCTCGCGGATTAAAAGGAACTCCGTCGTTGCCTCCGGCGGCGAATCTACGAACGAAAGTTTCTTCTTTTCCACGTAGAGCCATTTGAAAACCAAAAGCTCTGATACCAAATGATACGGATCGGAAGCGTACTCAAATGGCTCAAGAAACTATTGATAATCAAAGACAATAAATCGAACCAAAGGTTCCAAGAACAAAGTTCTTTTTATAAAATTCAATCAAAAACTACTTCAAATAATAAACCCTAAATCCCCTTATATAAGTGAGGAACCTAAATATAAAAGATTAGGAAATTGAAATTCAAATAATTAAAAGATATGATAATTAAAATAAAATAGAATTCAATCTTCCGCAAACTTCGTTCCGATCCCGTATCATACTCCCTGTCTTCGAAAAAACCCGTCCTCGAGTTTTGCCCCCGAACCAAACCCACCTGGATCAAAGGGAACATCAACCCAATCTCTTTGCACGATTATCACAACCCACCCAAATTGTTCAACTTCATGGGTCGTCTCGCTTGACACTTGACAAGTACCACCCGGGTCGAATAGGGCATTGGACCGTCTCTTATTCACTGTCGACTTATCCTGCCCAAATATCTCAACCCCACCAAGGAGCTCTTTGTTATTTTTCATAAAGCAGCCATGAAATTCATCAAAATTTTCACCAACTTTATTGATGATAAAAGGAGCATATAAGAGCCGTGTTTCCATAGAATCAAGTATTAGCCCATTTTTACTGTTATGAATATTTCCATACACACGTTGAATAATGTGCATGGTGGCTCCACCATCAATTGCATTATTGTTTGGCAAATCATCATTATCTCCACAATTCCCATTAATTTTAGAAAAAGAATCTTTGAAATTCATATCTTCAATTTGAATATTCGAAAGCATCGGATATCCCATATTTTGGGATTCAACTCCCCCCATAATTTTCGGCAATATAAGCGGACTTTCCCGGGATGATTCAAAGCCGCTTACCAAATCATCTCGACCAAAAGCCACCACGTCGCCGTCACCAGACACAATTTCACTTCCCGCAATCAATTTTTTACCCATCACGAACTCACCAACATTAATAAGAGAAACTTTCGCATACCTTTCTTTCATGGGCTCCTCATCAAGTGTAGTAATCCCGCTAAGAACCTCCCGCACAAACGAACATTCTTCTTCATCATCAGTCAACATGACACCACCATTAACCACTGTGGCATCTTCAACATTACGACTTTTGTAACCCGATTCACCATCGGGTAAGTTACGATCAACGTCGGTAACCCAAGAATACCATTCCTCGTCCTCGTATTCATCATACACAGGAGAAGAATCATAGATAAGGTCAGGATCCTCGTTGCCTCGGGCGGCGAATGTACGGGGATGATAACCATCACATGATTCACGAAAGTTTTCATGGTCCACAATCTCGTTGCCTCGGGCGGCGAATCTACGAGAATGATCACCATATCCTCGCGGATTAAAAGGAACTCCGTCGTTGCCTCCGGCGGCGAATCTACGAACGAAAGTTTCTTCTTTTCCACGTAGAGCCATTTGAAAACCAAAAGCTCTGATACCAAATGATACGGATCGGAAGCGTACTCAAATGGCTCAAGAAACTATTGATAATCAAAGACAATAAATCGAACCAAAGGTTCCAAGAACAAAGTTCTTTTTATAAAATTCAATCAAAAACTACTTCAAATAATAAACCCTAAATCCCCTTATATAAGTGAGGAACCTAAATATAAAAGATTAGGAAATTGAAATTCAAATAATTAAAAGATATGATAATTAAAATAAAATAGAATTCAATCTTCCGCAAACTTCGTTCCGATCCCGTATCACCGTCGAACTGAACCACCTTCTGCCGTCTAAGAGTACCCGTATGATATCCCCCTCTCCAAGTATGTTTGCGTATCATGTATATAGGTCTTCGTCCCTTGGTGGGCCTAGCCCTATCTTTTCCACCCAATATAATATTCATGCACATCTGATCCTTTTTTTTCTTTGTGTCGCCCTTTGTGTTTGCTTCTTTGATGTTGGAGTCCATGACTTTAATTTAGCAAACTAATACCCAACTACTAATATGTATTCCTTTTAGCTCCAAAGCCCCCGTGAGTATTAAGTGTAGTCCCGTAAATCCCCTTCAATTCCACCAACAACTTCAAAACAATAATTTAAGTTGTTCTTTCAATTCAATTCATCACCTACGATGAATAAAAAAATAATAATAAATGCATCATTCAATTTCTCATTTAATTACACTTTTAGAATTTTAGAATTTGCAAATACTAAACATGTTAACAAATCAATCACCAATCAATGAAATATTCATTTATTGAGTATAATTTTTTCTTTGAGACAACATCATCACATTTATTATAAAATTCATTATTTTAACTCAGTTTTTACTAAAAATCATTCAACTTCAACTACGAACCAACTATGAGTGAATTTTAATGAAAAAACAATAAAGCCACTCAAATATCCCCACATTTTACCTTTTGCTTGCCACATCAAATAAAATATGATATAAAATATGTATATTTTAGACCACATCAAATATCCCCACACTTTACCTTTTGCTTGCCCCTAAGCAAAATCCCAAGCAACATGTCCAACTTAAACACTTAACAATAACGCAAGTCTCGAACAAGTTATAACGCGAACTACGAAATCATCAAACACAACGGTTTCGCAAGACTTACAACGTTCAAAAGATTGACGAATCATAATATTTAAACGAAAACAGGCCTACCTAATCAAGTTTTTCTTACCTTCAAGCAATCAGTTATGCAATGTCGACACCCCTCACAATGTCACTCATCTCTCAGCTAATATATATAATATTTCGAGTGAACTCTCAAAACCAAACTATGAAGCATACTATTATAAGCTTGTACGTCAATCAGATTTTCACATATTTGTTAAAACTTGGCACAGATCAAAAGGACTTAAACGGGTAGGCAATGGCTAAAGGTAGGTTATTTTATTCGGGAACAATAGGCTAACACAAATGAACACACGATAGACCGGATAAGCACTAAACAAATATTAACATATAGGTCATTTCGACCCACAACTTTATTCTCTTTTTTTCTCCTCTTTTTCTCATCTTTTGCTTTTTTTTCGATCACTTTTTTATTCTTTTCATTCTTTTTTTTCTTTTAATGAGCGTAGACGTTGCTTTCCCTAACCCAGAGGCATTCCGGCTGTTGAGTCGCTATCCCCAACTCGGATTACTTAGGCTTCGGTACTTTTTCTTTCTTTGCAAGTTCGATTTCACACATCCTAGAGGTATTCCGGTTGTAAAGTCACTATCCCCAACCAAGATTACATAGGCCTGGGCTACTTTCATTCAGTTTCTAGCTCATTTTTATCTATTTTTTTTCTTTTTTCAAGATTAAAAATTCTAACGGTTGTAACTTATAACGGCATTCTTTATACTCTTATTGGCGGTTTCAATTTCCCATTTTCCCTAGATGAAAACCCACTAGTAGACCGACAATTAAGGTAATATTATCTCAAAGGGACCTAAAACCAAACCGGGCCTATTCACATATCCCAAACTAGACACAAGCTCGACTTAATTAATCTCATATTATCATTATTTGAACCCGAACAAAAACCCATCTTTTCTATCATTTTCCGTATTAATTTTGCAAACTTCTTTATTCAAAAGACATTTTTTATTTTTTAATTTTTTTTATTTTTGATTTTTAATTTTTTTTTTATTTTTAAAATTTTTATGACTCAAGACTCACTAACTAAGACCTAAACGACAGTTTCCCATCCCCACACTTCAACTCTACATTGCCCTCAATGTAGGATGGAAACCGACTCAAAAACTAAAAATAAATAAGAAATAAAACGACTAAGGGCAAATTGGAAAGGACTTAGCTGGTAAAATTACGCATAAGCTCCAAAACTCTCGTCCAATCCAGCTCGATCGTATAACATTTTGGTCGCGATCGGCTTCGACTCTAACTGGCGTACTTGGTGAATTACTTGAAATTTGTTGTACAGCTCCGAAATCACCCGAATGGAGATTGAGCACGGGTGGTACATATTCAAACCTGCATAAACAAAAACAAGCAAAACCAAAGCAGTACCGACTCTAAAAAAACGACTCAAACCGACTAATTTAGACTCAATATACAAAAACTACGACTCTATACAAACTCTATGAAACCTCCCCACACTTGAATTTAATTAGGAGGTTTCTCCTTTATCCAACCCGTTTAGTTTTAATTGTTCATCATTGTTTATTAAGAAATTAATGATGAAACTAGAAAATATTTTTAAGTGTTCAATCAGGTCAAACCACCAAACTTTAAATATACCTGGACCAAATCTGATACAATGCATGTAACGAGGAAGATGGTTGTCTCTGCACTTCAGTTTCCCCTTATGCTTCTGTTTGCACCATCGTTGCACCCTCACAATATGTTGATCCAAGCGTTTTCTTCGTGCCTTCTCCCGTGTTCTTGTTGGTGTGGGTGGCAATCCAACATCTAAAACCTTTACGGGCCAGCTATCCAATTCTTCAGCCACTTTCTCTTCTTCTACGTTTGGTATTTGTTTGATCTCCATTATTGGCTTCTCTTCAAGTAATGTCTCTAGATATGCTAGATCACCAAATGGTCAAATTCTTCATCGTCAAGATTTGGCAATCCTACCAATTCATCACCAAACTCCTCCTCCCAAGATGGTACATGCTCCTTTTCATCCTCCATCTTGTCCAGTGGCTCATCCATGTCTTCCCCCGCATCATCATTCCAGAAGTCGTCATCAATGGGTTCAGGACCATAATACCATGGCGTGGAATACCAATTAGGCGTCACGTCCTGTTGAACTAGAGGTGGGACTGAATCATCCGTTGTCCTCTCCAATTCTAAACCTGACAACTCTGGATCGCTAGGAAGTTCTTCTTTAACATGTTTTTCCTCAACTTTTTCTTCTTCTTCTTTCACTCCCTCGTAGCTCTCAAAACCAATATTATCAGAATAACAATCATCCCAAGTAAAGCGTATTGTACTTTGATTTTTCTTCTGATTCACGTAAATCGGACAATCTTCGTACCAGTGCGGTCCACCACAGTGTTGACACCTTAGATCCACATGCTGATTCATGCTTTCCTTAATCATTTGACTCAGTGTCTCGATCATTCGCTTAAGAATGGTAAACATTTCGGGAAACCTCGAATCTCCTTGATCCTGTGCTGTTGTTGTTATCTGAGCGAATATTTGACATGATTCCACGAACGCCCAAACATGGGGAGGGTACTCGCTATGATAACCTGCCATGAAAAGAGTAGCAAAAACGGCACAAAGAAGAGAGAAGAAAGAAAAAAAAAACAAACTAACTAATAAAAAGAATATTTACAAAAATAAAGACTCGACACACTACTACTAGACACAAAAAACTCTATGACTCAAATCCTAAGACTCAAATTACAAATAAGACCAACTAAACAAATAAGATCAGTCAAAGCTAATAACGCAATCGCCTAAGTGTCCCCGGCAGCGGCGCCAAAAACTTGATGTGCGAATTATGGTCTATTAAAAAACTAACCTAATCTAGACACCCTAGTTTTAAATTTATAAACTAAGACTCTCTAAATGCTAGACCACTGACAGGCAAGTGTACCTATCGTACGTAGTAAAGCCTAATGAAGTCCGAGCATCGAACCCACGAGACACTAGCGACGCTACATTAGACTCTGACTCAACTAATTACTTAACTGTTTATTTGGATTTTGATTTGGTTTTGGGGTTTTAACTAATTAAACTAAAGGAATTAACTAAGACGAACTAGACTATCTAGACGCAGGCTGAAGGCTACTAAGGCGAAATTAAGGAAGAGAAAGTACTACCCAAGTTTGGAATCCTATCTGTGACTCTCGGTTTTCTCTCGGATATGGTAACTATGATGGAACCAACTTCTAATAATACGACACTCTAAGACTAAAGATAAGTTGAATCTCCTCCCGGTCTCATCAACTTCTCCTAAGGTCCTAAAGGTTAAATAAAGCTCACTGGTATGGGTTGGATCACCTCCCGGTCTCTCCAACAATACTAAAGTACCCAAAAACTAGATCTCCTCTCGGTCTCACTAATCACAATACACCCTAGAGTGTACGGGGTAACCTAAAAACACTTGACAAGACTTAGGAAAACAAATAATACTAGGCCACTTAGACAGATCTCCTCCCGGTCTCACCAACACCTAAATACCTATCACCAAAGACAATCCCAACTATCTATCTCCTCCCGGTCTCAAGAATAGGTAGAACACTAGACTCCTTTAAATCATCAAACAAAGTTCCTATGGAATACGTGCACCATAAACCATAAACTAGTTACAAACACAAAGTAGGTAACCTAACATGCATCTATACATGAAAGACATTCACAAAGACACATGAGGAACGCTTGAACGATAATAAATTAGAATAAAGCACGCACACACATCTAGCCAATTATTATTAGGTCTTTTACTTTAATATTAAACCATCAATAAATTACCAAAACCGAGAAATAACCAATTATCAATAAATATTCATCACAAACCCGGGTAGAAAATACGAACTAGCCAATAATCATAACTAGAAACATAAAACGAGTCTGAAACGAGTAGCAAAACATAGTATCAAATCTGAAAAACACAAAGTTATTCGAAACTGAAACTAACTAATCGCTAACCCAAACTCGAATCTTGAATCGTAGATCTTGAACTTGAACCGTATAACCTTCTCCTATTCGCCCCTTATTCTCTTCTCAGCCTTCTGACCGTCGAACTGAACCACCTTCTGCCGTCTAAGAGTACCCGTATGATATCCCCCCCTCCAAGTATGTTTGCGTATCATGTATATAGGTCTTCGTCCCTTGGTGGGCCTAGGCCTATCTTTTCCACCCAATATAATCACATCTGATCCTTTTTTTTCTTTGTGTCGCCCTTTGTGTTTGCTTCTTTGATGTTGGAGTCCATGACTTTAATTTAGCAAACTAATACCCAACTACTAATATGTATTCCTTTTAGCTCCAAAGCCCCCGTGAGTATTAAGTGTAGTCTCATAAATCCCCTTCAATTCCACCAACAACTTCAAAACAATAATTTAAGTTGTTATTTCAATTCAATTCATCACCTACGATGAATAAAAAAATAATAATAAATGCATCATTCAATTTCTCATTTAATTACACTTTTAGAATTTTAGAATTTGCAAATACTAAACATGTTAACAAATCAATCACCAATCAATGAAATATTCATTTATTGAGTATAATTTTTTCTTTGAGACAACATCATCACATTTATTATAAAATTCATTATTTTAACTCAGTTTTTACTAAAAATCATTCAACTTCAACTACGAACCAACTATGAGTGAATTTTAATGAAAAACAACAATAAAGCCACTCAAAAGTGTAGGAACAATGATATAAAATATGTATATTTTAGACCACATCAAAGGCATGTAACAACGAGTCAACAACAAAGTTGAGCGAGTTCACAGTCGGTTGTTTAGTTTTACCAGTTTGTTTTGAAAACCATAAGTTGTTTCATAAACCACGAGTTAACCAATACATTGTTTCCCAAACCGTATCCAAAATCAGTGGGGGCTTCCCCATGTGAACCACTAGACCGTTACCATATCGACAACTGACGAACAATAGTTGTGCCCTACGTCAATGTCTATCATCATTGACTAAGTGCCCAGATCCATTAGTACACGCCCGTCCGACCGGCACGGTGTGAGGCTTGTCAACCCTAATAGCGCTATTAACTAATGACCCGCTCGCCATTGGCCCGACGATTAAGTCGATATAAAAATGAGGGACTGCATGATAGAGTTTTGTCTAGTAAGTTAATGTTGTCGTCCTTCCTATGGAGGAGCGGAGGTACGTAATCTACCCAAGGAGATTACGCAGGTTCAATGTTGTCGTCCTTCCTATGGAGGAGCGAAGGTACATATTCTACCCAAGGAGAATATGCAGGTTCTATTTAGTTTCTTAACCCATTCCCAACCACCGGGAATCCCATGCCTTATAAAGAGTGTGAACTCACCTTGGTTTGCTCGGCAGATAAGCGAAATGGTCACTCGAGCTATATGTGGTCAACCACGTCCTAACATGGTTACCATCCAAGTCAGGTCTAGGTTCAAGTAGTGCACATAAGGTTTTCACATAGATTAACAGGTTACAACCCGTAATGATCATGGCAAACATGTAAAACATCTAAACAGTCAAATCCACATATTGTTTACTTGTGCGACATAGATGGGTGGGCTGTTATGGTTGTGCAGGCCCAACCGTCTTGTGCGATCCAAAGAGTGAAGCCCAATAACAATCGGCCCAACCTGTTGTGCGTCCAACACAACCTTGTGCGACGCACAACGGGTTATGCGATTGGAACCATACCCTGCCTAAAACGTGCAACCCAATATCCATACGGCCCGACTAAACAGCAAACATTGGTCTTGTGCAACCCGAATGAACTTGTGCGATCCGGGTCATCTTGTGCGACTGGGTTTTGGGCTTTAAGGCCCAGTCAACATAACGAAGTCCAAACAGTGTGTGTGGCCCAAGACTTGTGCGATCGGCATTGTCTTGTGCGATCCACGGGTCTTGTGCGACCATGCAATTCTAAGTTGTACATAGTGTTTTAACAGTTGTACCCTCTCTTATGAGATGCACCTTGTGCGATCAGATCAGGTCTTGTGTGATCTGATCTTGTGCGACCGACAAACTTGTGCGATTGGTTAAGTGATTCTCCTAAAATCATGCAATCAATTACAACAATTTGAACAGTTTCTTGTTTTACAATTATTCGATTCAATCATTACTAACAGTTTCCAAACCAAACAATAATCGATCAAACAAGGGTTTTAACATCAATTTCCTATGAACCCTAGACATGTTCAAAACATAACATCAACAACCATAATCATTTACACACATTAACACGGGTTATGTTATCGATTTCTAGCATGCATCCTAACAAGTTTAACACGACCAATCATTCGAATATGAGCACCTCACAGCCGATAATCATACATTTGGTTCTCCATCATCTTTCACATCATACGATTATCAATCTTACAATGATCTAAATATACCACACACGTGAACCGATTTTTATGAATATCACACTTCATCGATTTACATTACAATCAAACACACATCATCTCTAAATCGCGATGTACAACATATAGATTACAACATTATCTAACAAAACAATAATCACGAAACACTAACCGGTTAGGAGGTAAAACAAGGATGATCCGAACAAGAAAGCTTCGAGAGATGGGGATGTTTGCCGTCGGGTTAAGAGGGAGAAAGAGAGCGAGTAGGGTTTGTGTGTGTGTGTGTGTTTTGCAAGTAATGAGGCGTGTACACCCTCCTCATAGGTTATGCTTGAAAAGGAGTGGGCCGAACCCATCATGGGCTGCCCTTGGTTCGGATACAAAGAGTGTGGCGCGAATGGGCTTGCGCGATCGGCCAAGTGTTGTGCGATCGGGCTCGTTTTGTGTGATCATATTACACACATACATACATTACACATAATCACATAACATTCCATTAATCATCAAAGTTCACCTATTCACATAACGTTCACACCGGTTACGTCAAAGTTCAAAGAAAGGTTTGAAATACGAGTTGTCACACTACCTTTGCTCCTAACGCGCGTGGTTCAAATTCTAGTTACCTTTAAATACAAAATCAAATTTCAAATAGGAAATTATGATAATCGTATAGATATCGGTATCTATTGCTTTAATAATATTTAACATGATTACATAAGCGCATAACTTACTCTCTGCTAAACATTACGTATAAATGTTTATGGAATTCTCTATTTAACGTGGTTATATAACGAGTGCACCTGCACCACCCATATCTGGTATATGGTGTGCCACGTGAAAAGTTGTATTTCAAGTTAAAATTTGACTTAAGTTTATTCTTGGGAGTTTGCTAGTTCGTTTACTTTCAAGTAGTAAGGATCTTTGAAAAATTAACAGTCAAACAAAACTTTACTTTCTATATAATTCATTTGAAAAGTTTAATCAGATAAAATTATAGGAAATATTAATTATGGTCCACCTAAAATGTTTATTTCTTTATTTTAGGTTTAGTTGTTCACGATTCGAATCAGGGCAGAGCTCGAGCTCGACTCAGATTTCAAACCGAACTAAAAACTTGAGCTCAAGCTTGGTTCGACACGATGTTAAAATAAACATGGACTCAACTAGATTTCAATGTTGAAATTTTAGAAATTAAAAGAAAGAAAAGGCCTAGTGATATAATTTGGGCCAGATAATGATTGAAATTGGACTTAAAAAGATTGATTGTATATTACTTATTAAAAATTGGGATTAACACTTAATCTATAGAATATTAAAAGGCCCCCCTTATTCCCACATACCCTATATCTTATTTTCACACCCCCTATTGTATACGGGCCGTACACAGTTATACGGCCCGTATAGAATGTTTTTTAATAGGAAAATAAGCAGGGAATTTTTTTTATTTTACTATAGACGGCCTGTATATAGTTATACGAGTCGTATACATGTGTATACGATTTGTAAAACGTATACGGCTCAATGGATTTATTTTGTGAGGTTTTTGATGTAACCAAATGTATACGGGGTGTATATAAAGATGTTTTTTTCAAGTATCACGTTTTTTCCAGTAAAAACACAATCATTCTAGGGTTTCTAAACTCTTCATCACCTTTAACAATGTCGATAAACGTTGATCGGAACACGCCGCTTAAATCGGAGCACAAGTAGAGTAACGTTACCGATCAGTCAGTTGATGGAAACCTTAGCGATCGCAGAGATCTTCGTGTTGGTTATTTATCAATTCTGCTAGTTATCGGCGGCGATGGGTACAGAAACCACCAAGGGTGATTATGGATTGGTTACAGAAACCACTAGCAGAAGAACCCGACACGTCTTCTATGATGATCCGAAACATTCCGAATAACTAGCAGAAGAACCCGACTCAAACAAGTTCTCCACAGTTTGTTATTCAGATCTCTATTCGGTCATCTTTCCAAACTACAACACATGATAACTTTAAACTTTATATTGTGTGATTTGACCAGGAATGATTGGAGGTGATTGCTTCTTTTAATAAACAGATTGTTGGACTTCTTGTTCCAAATGCATGCCTCAATTCATCTTTTTTTACTCTTTTCTTCGATTTCAACAAATCTTTTCCTTTTCCTTCAATTTCGAGAACATTCTCCGTAACATGAAGACGTGTCGGGTTCTTCTACTAGTGGTATTTTTGTAGGATCGGATTCTGACCCGAACGAGTCAATCAGAGGAGTTTGATCAGATACAGGTGCGGAAAACAAGTACCTGACGTAGAAACAGCTAGATATCTTCTTAATTCTCTTTGTTGATTAATTTGACAGTGTTTACAATCGATTCTCACACCGGCAGCACCTCGGTATGGAATTTCGGAAGTTCCAAATGAGGTCCTCTCTTATGGTATTTATAGGTGAGTAGGTCCCCTTTTATGGACATGACGAATAAGAGGATGTAACGCCTCGTATTTTCGATCTTTCTATTTATAGCAGGATGTTTTGTACTTTCCAAATTCAGTCAATTGTACCCTCGTTTATTCCCAAATTTTTATTTCGAGACTTGAATCATAATGAAAAATGCATTGTTTTGATCATATTCTTGCTTTAATACTATGTTATGTTATTACACTTGGAAACACGTTAAACTATGTCAAACACATAAAAAAAACTGTGGAAAGATATCCTAATCTTGACTCTCGAAACAAGTATTATAAAGAGATTACCCTAAACCAGACAAAGATCGGGAATTCATACGTTAATTCGGTAAATTACCAGAAATTTGGGCTAAATCAAATAATTATAATTAGTTAAAATAAATAAATATAGTATTTATATTAATTAAATAAATTAGTTTTGTAAATAAATAAAAGGATTTTGAAACTGTTTTTCTAGTTAAAATGGTTAGTTAAACCTAACTTAGTTAGTTAAAACATAGTTATATGCTAACTAGGTTAGCATTTAATACAAGGGACCACTAACTGAGTTAGAGAACTCAGTTAGATCAGTTAAGTATCAAAAAGAAGAAAAAGGGGGGTCTCCTGGGTGAGAACAGGCCCCTGAAGGATTCGAACTCGCGACCTCAAGTCCAACAAACCAACACACAACCATCCGGCCGGGCATGCCACATCCAAACGATTATGGAAACAATTAACTCTTAAACACAGTTAGCGATCTTTTCCTTTTTAAACTAACCGCCCAAAATGAAGGACAGCAACAACATTTGGCCATTCCTTTTGAGATCGGTCTGATTTCCAACCCAGAATCACGCGTTTTCCTTAAATACATGACATTTCCCTTCCTTTCTCAATGATTGGCAATTGATTGCCGTGTTTCTATTTCGTTTATCAATCAAGAACTCAAACCGAAATCATGGCCTCATTCATTCACATGACCGACTATATAAACCGAAGCCTTCTCCATTATTCCGACACCATAACCACCTTCCTTCTCTCACCGGAGAACCTGCAAATCGCCGGGAACCGCACTCCCAGTTTCAGTTCGTTCTTACCACCTGTTCGGGAACATCAGTAGGCCCCGGAGAAGGCAATTCAGGAACCTGCAAACCACTGCTCAAGACACCGCCTTGCCGGAACTTCGCCGGAGCCGCCGGAGAAGACGACTGCCACCCCCGTTTCCACCGGTAACTTCTCCGATTCCGTCTCCGGCCAACTTTCCGATTTGTTTTATTATAACAGTTATTCAAATTGTTTTGTTTGTTAGTAATAAAAATCGATTCAGTTATTTTTATTAATATTATTACTATTATTAATAAAATAAATTCAGTTATTATTATTAATATATAATAACCTTAATTAATCAGAAGTTTTATTAAAATTATTATGATCATTATTAATCAGAATTATTCAGAATTTTTATTTATATCAGAATTCTTATTATTATTTATTATTCCAGAATATTATTGTTTAGATCAGAATTATTAATATTATTAAACAGAATTTTTATAAAACCAGAATTTTTATAAAACCAAAATTTTTATTCTTATTACTAATCAGAGTCATTATTATTTTGCTATTAATCTGAATTAATATTATTATTTTATTGAATTATTACTATATCAATTATTAATCAAATTTGTATCTTTATCCTTATTATGATTATTGTCATTATTAATATTATCAGTATTAATATGATTATTATATTGAAAAATAATAACAAAGTTATTATCATTATTACTATAATAACATTAATATTATTTGAATTATAAAAATAATGTAATATTATTATTATCATTATCATTTTTAACTAAAATCAGAAATAATATTACCCATTATTATTACCATTTTAGAATATTACTATTGCTATTAATTCCCACTAATCTTACCATTATCATGTTGATTATTTCACCAACATTAATTAACGAATTCCCAAACACAATAGGGTAAATCTCTTGCGCCTCTTGCAACACTTGGATTCAATCCACTCTCGTAATTCTTTACCAAGAAACGCAACGCAAACTAAGGTGAGTATACATGACCCATTTTCGTTTTACACCTTTTGGGTGCAATATGTATTCCTTATCAAATTACACAATCACGTTAAACATTTTATGCACACTCTATCCATACTCTATGTGATACATTTTAATCATGTTAGACATGTTATGCTACTGTAAACATTCATGACTATGTGTTCATTAACTTTGCAAGCCTCCCCTAACAATGGTAGCGCTATAGGTTGAGAAACGCCCCTCTCGTTATATTAACGAGTATTGTTAGGTTAAACTATGTTAAAACCACCCGTACACTTTTGGGTTGGACACTTTAATTGCGTTAAACTTTGGTTTGGACACGTAGAGTAACATCGTTTCGAGTATATACTGTCAATATGATATTGTATTTCACATTTGGATATGAGTAACATTTTAAACACGTACTATGCTATGTATGAAAACTTGTATACTCGCCAACATGTTTTTTTGTTGATTTTATTTTAATACATATTGCAGGTTGAATGTTCAAGAATCAAGAAACAAGCTAGGATGGCATTAGAAACTCATTTTAGCAATTTATCATTTGTTTGAAATTATGTTTGAATATTGAGACTATGTATTTCTTTCAAGTTTTAATGAAATAAATTTAATTCATATTGTCACAATAGTGTTATGTTGTTTTGAGCAAATTGTTCGTCTCATCCCGATGTTTCCGCCATCGGTTGGGGTGTGACAGATTGGTATCAGAGCCATAACTATAGGGAATTAGGTAGGATTGCTTTACTTTCGCCTAGTCCATAGTAGGAGTACTCTGATACCAGATTGGTATCAGAGCCATAACTATAGGGAATTAGGAATGCCTTGCCTAGTCTATAGTTTAAGAGCTTATTCACTATGTGATGCTTAAAACAACTCCCTTTCTATCTTCTTTGCTTCCCTCTACTTTCTTTTGGACTCTTAATATACATGCCTTTCCTAAGGCTAACACAATACACACTTGGAGGCTTTGAAGACACTCTTACAACACAATCGAAAAGACTCATCAAGATAGGGGTGATTCCCACACTTGGTGATGATTTTCACTCAGCTATGCTTTGATTTTTGCACGAAATCTACCCTCAAGTTAGGAGTGATATCCAAACCTTGATGGGAGTTTTCCATTTCATATTCCAGTGGACCCTTATCTTAGGATAAGTACCAACCACATTAGGGTACGATGTTATCAAGTTAGAGGTGATACTCGCACCTTGTTAACTAGTCCCACTCCTCGATTTTCGCTCTCGCCAAAGTTTCGATTTCCCAATCGATTAAGGACGTGTAGTAACTGGAAGGACAAATATCGTTAGTCGCTCCTTGATTTGTGTTGGTGTGTATATAATTTAGATGAATATTTAAGCCCCTTTTTACACTTTTAGCCAAGTTTTAAATTTATAAAAAACGATATTTACTAACACTAAACACACATATGGGCAAGTGCACCCATCGTGGACGTAGTATAGTGTTGGTAAGATACCGAGGTCGTCCAAGGACACAAGAGCTTTTAATACCGGTTTATCCTCAACGTCTAATCAAATCAAAAAGTGAAAAAAAAATATTTTAAACTAAGAAAAATAAAAACTAACTAAATGCTGAAAAATAAAATAAAATAAAATAAAAACAGATAGACAAGATGAATCACTTGGATCCGACACGTGTGTTAGTATAACCTTTGATTATTTTCGCACTTTTGCACTTGTTTAAGAGATTATCTTAGTTATTGTAGTAGGCCCCTCTTTTGAAGGCGACGTTACCCTCAACCCAGTAGTTTGAGTCAGCAAGGATACAATCCTAAAGGGTCGGATTATTGAAAGATAATGAATTAAGTTATTAATGCAAATTGTGGTAGGCCCCGCTTTTGGCGGTGACGTTACCCTCGGCTAAGTAGTCTGAGTCAGCAGGGATACAGTCCTAAATAGCCGGGTTATAGTATTAATAGTAGTTAACTTATGAGGGGGTCAAAGAGTTTGGATCCCCGCCATCCAATACCTATTGGCATTGAAGGAGATCCTACTAAATTTGACCCAGGTCCCAAGCAGGACCTCTAAACGCTAAACAAGGGCAAGACCCTTACCAAACCGTTCCCTTAACCCCTGACCAGGTAGCCAACATACCTCCATATAGACCGTGGAGATATGAATGGTGAAAATCTTTTATTTTATATAGACAGTAAAATAACGCCAAGACACCACGGACAAACGATAAGGAAAGATCACCTTCAACATAAGTAACTAGTTATTAAAGTCATTAATACAAAACCAAATAAAAAGTGCAAAAGATTAAAAATAAAAAGTATTATACTAAACACTTGTCTTCACCAAGTGATGTAAGAGACTTAGGCAAACATGGCCTTGATTGTCAAGAACTCTTACGATCAATCTTGGATCCCGAGACGACTCACACACTCTACGATGGACAATGGATGATGGTGGTGGATGATGGTGTTATGGTGGTGGTGGGTGGTGGATGAAGTGTGAGAGAGGTGGTGTGCCAAGGGATGAGATGGAATGAAACCAAGCACCCCTATTTATAGGCTGAACAGAAGGCTGGGCACGGCCCCGTGTCCGCTGGACACGCCCCCGTGCCCGTCTGACACTCTCTCTCTCTTCATTAATTGTAATTCGCAATTACAATTAATGCGCCTGCTGTACTTTCACGACGCCCCCGTGCCCGCTGGACATGGCCCCGTGGTGGGCAATGGAAGCTTCTACTAGTTTGTCTTTTCTGCTGCTTCTTGGGCACGGCCCCGTGTTCGCTGGACACGGGGCGTGTTCAGTCTTCTGTTTTCTCTTCTTTGCCTTGGGGGGTGCCGTTGAGGGTCCAGGCAGTCTACTTTTATTCCTTTTCTTGTATTTATGCTAGAATTAGTTGCCTTTTTGCTTCTTTTGTGATTTTGAGCTCATTTCATCCTGAAAATACAAAAGAAAGACAAAAACAATCTTTTTCCAACATTAGTACTTAAAAAGGGTTAGTTTTATGCCTAGATTGATGTGATTTATATGTTGCATTTTACACACATCAAATACCCCCACACTTGAACTTTTGCTTGTCCTCAAGCAAAACTATTTAAATGTGGCTTACACTCCCAAATGGAATAGGTAGAAGAGAAAGTTTTTAGCTTGTCCTAGAGTGTCGGGAATCCAAGGTCCTTGTAAGTTTTATTTTTATTTATTTACAATCCTATTCGTTATGATTTATTTTGAACGTTTCATAAGATAAATTACTTATTCGGGCATAGCATGCCTTATTAAAATTCCATTTATATACAAGTTCACATACCTCGCGGGGGATCACTCAACACTCGGCCGAAGGTGTAGATTTTTTAGTGAATCACTCGTGAGCTGCATGGAACTTACGCCTTCCATAGGCTTGCCAAGCAATCAATCCTCCTCCTTTTTAACTTTTTACCTTTGTAAATATCAAGAGGACTTTTGGGGTGAAGGGTTAGGCTTGGGTTAAAGGTGGGTGGTTGGGTTAGTGGTTAGTAAAAGGGCGAAAATCGTAAAAAACGTCGGTTTTCGTGACATACCTTGTTTTTAGTGACTTTTTTATTTTGAAATATTTCTCCAAACAAGCTTTTATATAGCTTTTGTTTGTTTTTTACTTCATCATTTTTTTTTAAATGTCACATAAAATGGCGAGCTTACGAAAAACCGAGCTTGTTACTAAAATAAAGGGTGAAAAATAAAAAGGGTTTTTTTTTTTTTTTGGTGGGTAAAAAGATTTTTAGGGTAATGAAATGAAAGGTTTAGGCTCAAAGGGGCTATCTAGGGGGATTTTGGGTAGGTGGTAAAAAAATGAAAAATAATGGTTTAGAAAGAAAAATATGGTTAGTCCTAATGCCTCCATCACTTACTTACTTGGGTTTAAGTTGGTAAGGACCGGGAATGTATCGTCGTGGCAAGTTCTAGAGTTGTAAGAACCAAGCGGTTATTCACACAAGAAACGAAAAATGAGCATTTAGTCTAAATATGTATATTTTTATGCTCAATAAAAGCTCAAAACTCACTTTTGTGGGAATGGGTTTTTAATGTGATCAAGTATATATAATCAAATTTTAACTAAGCTTGTCATGCCGTTTCATAATTTTCTTATGTTGGTTCTTTTTATCACGACGTAATCGGTTGTAAATTTGTAAAAATATAACCTTTTTAGAACTTGTTATTCCCAAATTAAACTAAGACAAGTACATGATAAAAAATGAAAAAGTTTTTGAAAAAAAAATTGGGGTGTTTAGCGGTTCCAATAGAGTTTTGTGTAAGGCTTGTATTTAGGATTTGCAAAATTCAAGGTTTTAACATCCCCCCACACTTAAATTACACATTGTCCTCAATGTGTCCAAAAATAAGGTTTTTGGTTGATTAGAATGTGTAAAAGTAGGTTAAAAAGCAAAGATTTATGTTACTGGCATCTTGGACACGGCCCCATGGTGACCGGGCACGGCCCCGTGGTCAAGTGCCAGTAACAAAAATTAAAGAATTAAAACAGAAGCCTGGACACGGGGGCGTGTCCGCTGAACACGGCCCGTGTCCAGTTACCTGAACTGGGTGTTTTTCTGCAGGTGGCTCAGCACGGGGTCGTGTTGGTTGGGCACGGCCCGTGTTGAGCCTTCTGTGATGGAGATTTGTTTCGGGTTGCTCTGTTCTTTGTGCATGGGTCCATTTTTCTAGTTCCCCTTTTCATCCATTACCACCATGAGTGTGTTTTATTCTGCAAAATAAAACTAAAAGATTAAACTAAACTAAGGATAGTTCCGCGGAATGCCTCCGTGGTGCGCCACGTTTATAAGGGTCCTTGGCTAGACCCGATTCGAGGTTATATATTTTCTGAGTGGGATGCCTGGCGTCCCATGTTACACCGTCGAAGAGCAGCATCCAAGCTTGAATCAATAACCTTCATGTAATTGACCGGGTCGTCGTCCTCTATTCTCTTCCCAACTCCGAATTTCACTTCATCATCCCCATACCTCAAGGTGAGTGTCCCGTCATTCATATCTACCACTGCTTGGGCTGTGGCAAGGAAGGGTCTCCCTAGTATAAGGGGGACCTCGGTGTCTTCCTCCATATCGAGTATGACAAAGTCAGCTGGATAAACGAATCTGCTTACCTTTACCAAGACATTCTCGATGACACCTTGTGTTTGACGGATCGATCAGCGAGTTGTATGCTCATTTTTGTAGGGCTCGTGGTTCCCAAGCCGAGTCTTTTGAACATTGATGAGGGCATGAGGTTAATGCTAGCCCCTAGGTCGGCTAAGGCATTGCGAGCGGGCGATTCCCCTATTGAGCACGGAATTGTGAAGCTTCCGGGATCGATTTTCTTTTGGGGAAGTTTATTGAGCACGAGGGCAGAGCATTCTTCGCCTAAATTGACTAATTGCAAATTTTCAATTTTCTTTTTATGCGTAAGGAAGTCCCTCATGAATTTAGAGTATTTGGGCATTTGGGTTAGGACTTCGATAAAAGGAATATTGACGTGCAATTGTTTTAACAGACTTTCGAATTTTGCGAATTGCTCATTTGTCTTTTGACGAATTAACCTACCGGGGTACGGAACTCGAGGAGCCTTGGTCGGCTCTGGTGATGGAGGGGAGTTCTTCTCCTGCAGAGGTGTCGGTGTTGTTTCTTCCGTTGGTGGTGGCACTTCTGCAGGCCCTACGGTGCGGTTTCGTAGTGTGATGAGGTGAACTTGCGCCTTTGGGTTTGTTTCGGTATTGCTAGGTAATGCGCCTTGCGGTCTCTCGGAAAAATTTTGAGCTATTTGATTTAATTGTTTTTCTATGTTTTGAATGCTAGCTTGTTGATTTCTAAAATTAGATTCTAATTGTAGAAATCTTTCCGAGTTTTTCTTATCAGTGTCAGAGACGAGGCGAGATATAGTATCTTCGAGCCTTTCTCGTCCACCTTGTTGTTGAGTGAAATTTTGTGACTCATTTCTTGGTTGCTGAAAGTTTGTTCGTTGGGTTTGTTGGTTACTACTATTGCCGGGTTCCCTCCAACCGAGGTTTGGGTGGTTTCGCCATCCTTGGTTGTAAGTTCCCGTTGGGGGACCCGACGGCCTAGGTCTATTATCAATGTAGTTTACCATTTCTTGTTGATCGTCCGTTTCTTTCATGCAACTTCAATTTTCATGTGACCCACCACATCCTTCACAAGCCATAACCGAGACTGTTTTTGTCATTTCTAGTTTTTTTATTTTTGAAGAAAGGGCCTCGATTTGGGCTTGTAAAGAAGTGCTTTCGTCGACCTTATGGGCGCCCGGGGCGATAGACTTATTTCCCCGGGGGGTATGCCATTGAAAATTGGTTTGAGCAATTTCCTCAATCTGATTATATATTTCATGTTGGCGTCGGTTACCTAAAAGTCCACCGGAGCTAGAATCAAGTGTCTGCCTAGTGTGTGGCAACAATCCATTATAGAAAGTGGATACTTGTTGCCATATTGCGAGGCCGTGATGGGGACACTTGCGTAATAGCTCCTTGAACCTTTCCCAAGTTTCATATAAGGATTCCCCGTCCTCTTGTGAATATGTATTAATTTCAGTCATTAACTTAGCAGTTTTAGCAGGAGGGAAATACTTATATAGAAATTTTTGGGCTAGTTCATCCCAGGTGTTTACCGATCCAGCTGGGAGGGCGTTGAGCCAAGCTTTCGCTCGGTCTTTTAGTGAGAAGGGAAACATACGGAGGCGGATGGCGTCGTTTGATGCTCCATTGATCCGAAAGGTATCACATATTTCCAAGAAATTAGTTATATGTAGATGGGGATCCTCGTCCGCAAGCCCGTGGAAGGTTGCGGAGTTTTGGAGCATTTGTATCAAATGCGGCCGAAGTTCGAAGTTATTGGCTTCGACATTCGGAGCATTGATAGCGGCGCCTAGATTACCTACGGTGGGTCGTAGATAATCCATAAGGGTACGTTGGTCCGCCATTGGAGGTGGATCACCCGAAACCTTCTCTTGGTTTTTGGCTTTTAACCTTTTTCTGAGAAAGCGTTCGGGTTCTTCTAGTGGTTCTTTTATGTCTTTATTGGAACTAGAGCTCATACACTACGTGAGGTTGGTGTCGGGTTCCAAGTCCTACAATAAAAACAGAAAAGAATGTTGGTCAGAAGGTTCACCACGGCCCCGTGTTGAGCGAACACGGCCCGTGGTCGGATTTTCAGTGATTGTTTTCCTGATCCCAGTTACTGGAAGTTGGACACGGCCCCGTGTTGCACCGGCACGGCCCCGTGGTCAGCCTTCTGTAACTTGGAAAACAAAAACTGCCAGTAACGATGCTGAGCACGGCCCGTGTCCGACCAGGCACGGCCCCGTGCTGAGCTCTACAGAAGCTGAAAATCTACGAAAAAATCCTAAAAATTAAAGAAAAAATAAAAATATGATTAGGCCGTTGATTCCTAACTTTCTTAAAATCCTTGTGTCCCCGGCAGCGGCGCCAAAAACTTGATGTGTGTTGGTGTGTATATAATTTAGATGAATATTTAAGCCCCTTTTTACACTTTTAGCCAAGTTTTAAATTTATAAAACACGATATTTACTAACACTAAACACACATATGGGCAAGTGCACCCATCGTGGACATAGTATAGTGTTGGTAAGATACCGAATTCGTCCAAGGACACAAGAGCTTTTAATACCGGTTTATCCTCAACGTCTAATCAAATCAAAAAGTGAAAAAAAAAATATTTTAAACTAAGAAAAATAAAAACTAACTAAATGCTGAAAAATAAAATAAAAACAGATAGACAAGATGAATCACTTGGATCCGACACGTGTGTTAGTATAACCTTTGATTATTTTCGCACTTTTGCACTTGTTTAAGAGATTATCTTAGTTATTGTAGTAGGCCCCTCTTTTGAAGGCGACGTTACCCTCAACCCAGTAGTTTGAGTCAGCAAGGATACAATCCTAAAGGGTCGGATTATTGAAAGATAATGAATTAAGTTATTAATGCAAATTGTGGTAGGCCCCGCTTTTGGCGGTGACGTTACCCTCGGCTAAGTAGTCTGAGTCAGCAGGGATACAGTCCTAAATAGCCGGGTTATAGTATTAATAGTAGTTAACTTATGAGGGGGTCAAAGAGTTTGGATCCCCGCCATCCAATACCTATGGGCATTGAAGGAGATCCTACTAAATTTGACCCAGGTCCCAAGCAGGACCTCTAAACGCTGAACAAGGGCAAGACCCCTACCAAACCGTTCCCTTAACCCCCGACCAGGTAGCCAACATACCTCCATATAGACCGTGGAGATATGAATGGTGAAAATCTTTTATTTTATATAGACAGTAAAATAACGCCAAGACACCACGGACAAACGATAAGGAAAGATCACCTTCAACATAAGTAACTAGTTATTAAAGTCATTAATACAAAACCAAATAAAAAGTGCAAAAGATTAAAAATAAAAAGTATTATACTAAACACTTGTCTTCACCAAGTGATGTAAGAGACGTAGGCAAACATGGCCTTGATTGTCAAGAACTCTTACGATCAATCTTGGATCCCGAGACGACTCACACACTCTACGATGGACAATGGATGATGGTGGTGGATGATGGTGTTATGGTGGTGGTGGGTGGTGGATGAAGTGTGAGAGAGGTGGTGTGCCAAGGGATGAGATGGAATGAAACCAAGCACCCCTATTTATAGGCTGAACAGAAGGCTGGGCACGGCCCCGTGTCCGCTGGACACGCCCCCGTGCCCGTCTGACACTCTCTCTCTTCATTAATTGTAATTCGCAATTACAATTAATGCGCCTGCTGTACTTTCACCACGCCCCCGTGCCCGCTGGACACGGCCCCGTGGTGGGCAATGGAAGCTTCTACTAGTTTGTCTTTTCTGCTGCTTCTTGGGCACGGCCCCGTGTTCGCTGGACACGGGGCGTGTTCAGTCTTCTGTTTTCTCTTCTTTGCCTTGGGGGGTGCCGTTGAGGGTCCAGGCAGTCTACTTTTATTCCTTTTCTTGTATTTATGCTAGAATTAGTTGCCTTTTTGCTTCTTTTGTGATTTTGTGCTCATTTCATCCTGAAAATACAAAAGAAAGACAAAAACAATCTTTTTCCAACATTAGTACTTAAAAAGGGTTAGTTTTATGCCTAGATTGATGTGATTTATATGTTGCATTTTACACACATTACTCCTCGATGAGAGTATTTGTCTAATAGGCTAAAGCACGTTTCCTTAATTCGAAAAGGACTTTGATTCACTTTGGAATTGTCGTATATTACGTTCCGTGACAATCCATATTTTACGTTAAATCTCTTTTATGTTATCTCAATTATTATGTGTTTTACGTTTGAGCGTTTCGTTCATTTCTAGCTAGGAGACACATTTCGCACTATTGTCGCAACCTAAAACAATTAATGATACTCTCTCGTGAACAAATTAAATTTATTATGTTTTCATCATACATGTTACTCTATGTGAAAATTCATGTCACTTTATTCATGTTATACTATGTGAAATTCTATGTGAAACAAGGTGCTATATGGTGCATTCATGAAAACAAGTTTTTCCTAAACAAACATTATGATCAAGGTCTCATCTATTCTCGTTTTTTGAAAAAAAAAATCATCTTTTCTAAAGTCTTTCTCTTAGATTTCGAGGACGAAATCTCCTAAAGTAGGGGAGACTGTAACGCCTCGTATTTTCGATCTTTCTATTTATAGCAGGATGTTTTGTACTTTCCAAATTCAGTCAATTGTACCCTCGTTTATTCCCAAATTTTTATTTCGAGACTTGAATCATAATGAAAAATGCATAGTTTTGATCATATTCTTGCTTTAATACTATGTTATGTTATTACACTTGGAAACACGTTAAACTATGTCAAACACATAAAAAAAAACAGTGGAAAGATATCCTAATCTTGACTCTCGAAACAAGTATTATCAAGAGATTACCCTAAACCAGACAAAAATCGGGAATTCATACGTTAATTCGGTAAATTACCAGAAATTTGGGCTAAATCAAATAATTATAATTAGTTAAAATAAATAAATATAGTATTTATATTAATTAAATAAATTAGTTTTGTAAATAAATAAAAGGATTTTGAAACTGTTTTTCTAGTTAAAATGGTTAGTTAAACCTAACTTAGTTAGTTAAAACATAGTTATATGCTAACTAGGTTAGCATTATTACAAGGGACCACTAACTGAGTTAGAGAACTCAGTTAGATCAGTTAAGTATCAAAAAGAAGAAAAAGGGGATCTCCTGGGTGAGAACCGGCCCCTGAAGGATTCGAACTCGAGACCTCAAGTCCAACAAACCAACACACAACCATCCGGCCGGGCATGCCACATCCAAACGATTATGGAAACAATTAACTCTTAAACACAGTTAGCGATCTTTTCCTTTTTAAACTAACCGCCCAAAATGAAGGACAACAACAACATTTGGCCATTCCTTTTGAGATCGGTCTGATTTCCAACCCAGAATCACGCGTTTTCCTTAAATACATGACATTTCCTTTCCTTTCTCAATGATTTGCAATGGATTGCCGTGTTTCTATTTCGTTTATCAATCAAGAACTCAAACCGAAATCATGGCCTCATTCATTCACATGACCTACTATATAAACCGAAGCCTTCTCCATTATTCCGACACCATAACCACCTTCCTTCTCTCACCGGAGAACCTGCAAATCGCCGGGAACCGCACTCTCAGTTTCAGTTCGTTCTTACCACCTGTTCGTCAGTAGGCCCCGGAGAAGGCAATTCAGGAACCTGCAAACCACTACTCAAGACACCGCCTTGCCGGAACTTCGCCGGAGCCGCCGGAGAAGACGACTGCCACCCCCGTTTCCACAGGTAACTTCTCCGATTCCGTCTCCGGCCAACTTTCCGATTTGTTTTATTATAACAGTTATTCAAATTGTTTTGTTTGTTAGTAATAAAAATCGATTCAGATATATTTATTAATATTATTACTATTATTAATAAAATAAATTCAGTTATTATTATTAATATATAATAACCTTAATTAATCAGAAGTTTTATTAAAATTATTATGATCATTATTAATCAGAATTATTCAGAATTTTTATTTATATCAGAATTCTTATTATTATTTATTATTCCAGAATTATTGTTTAGATCAGAATTATTAATATTATGAAACAGAATTTTTATGAAACCAGAATTTTTATTCTTATTACTAATCAGAGTCATTATTATTTTGCTATTAATCTGAATTAATATTATTATTTTATTGAATTATTACTATATCAATTATTAATCAAATTTGTATCTTTATCCTTATTATGATTATTGTCATTATTAATATTATCAATACTAATATGATTATTATATTGAAAAATAAT
Organism: Helianthus annuus; assembly: GCF_002127325.2. Classification (NCBI taxonomy): domain Eukaryota; kingdom Viridiplantae; phylum Streptophyta; class Magnoliopsida; order Asterales; family Asteraceae; genus Helianthus; species Helianthus annuus. The sequence continues at coordinate 100,437,235 of NC_035434.2, forward strand.
AACAAAGTTATTATCATTATTACTATAATAACATTAATATTATTTGAATTATAAAAATAATGTTAATATTATTATCATTATCATTATTAACTAAAATCAGAAATAATATTACCCATTATTATTACCATTTTAGAATATTACTATTGCTATTAATTCCCACTAATCTTACCATTATCATGTTGATTATTTCACCAACATTAATTAACGAATTCCCAAACACAATAGGGTAAATCTCTTGCGCCTCTTGCAACACTTGGATTCAATCCACTCTCGTAATTCTTTACCAAGAAACGCAACGCAAACTAAGGTGAGTATACATGACCCATTTTCGTTTTACACTTTTTGGGTGCAATATGTATTCCTTATCAAATTACACAATCACGTTAAACATTTTATGCACACTCTATCCATACTCTATGTGATACATTTTAATCATGTTAGACATGTTATGCTACTGTAAACATTCATGACTATGTGTTCATTAACTTTGCAAGCCTCCCCTAACAATGGTAGCGCTATAGGTTGAGAAACGCCCCTCTCATTATATTAACGAGTATTGTTAGGTTAAACTATGTTAAAACCACCCGTACACTTTTGGGTTGGACACTTTAATTGCGTTAAACTTTGGTTTGGACACGTAGAGTAACATCGTTTCGAGTATATACTGTCAATATGATATTGTATTTCACATTTGGATATGAGTAACATTTTAAACACGTACTATGCTATGTATGAAAACTTGTATACTCGCCAACATGTTTTTTTGTTGATTTTATTTTAATACATATTGCAGGTTGAATGTTCAAGAATCAAGAAACAAGCTAGGATGGCATTAGAAACCCATTTTAGCAATTTATCATTTGTTTGAAATTATGTTTGAATATTGAGACTATGTATTTCTTTCAAGTTTTAATGAAATAAATTTAATTCATATTGTCACAATAGTGTTATGTTGTTTTGAGCAATTTGTTCGTCTCATCCCGATGTTTCCGCCATCGGTTGGGGTGTGACAGGGGACCTCCTATGTACGAATAAGAGGACCTGTCATAAAAGAGGATCTCCTATGTCCGAATAAGTGGACCTCCTATGTCCGAATAAGTGGACCTCCTCTCTACAACACATATTCTCTAGTTTTCTCGTAAAACACGCCCTAATCTATACATTACAAAGAAAGACTCGATCTAAGACGAAATCAACAGATGTAGTGCACCAACAGACTCCCCCTCAGATGTTGATGGAGTCGACTATCGAGTCACAACAATGCTGAGTCTTCACATCTTCAGTCTTGATCAGTCTCTGGGCTTTTCTTTCTCTCTATCTTCAGACTCCCCCTCTCGATTTACTGGCATTCCTTTGTTCTTCAGTAACATCTTCAGGATCGTTGTCTGTCTTTTTCATCTAACAGCTTCTCATCTTATCCTGCAAATTCTCTACCCAAAACATAAGTTTTACAATTTTAGAATAAAGATGTATGCACTAAAACAAACTCTTTTTCAAACCAAAACTGAAACTTGATCAGTGACAATATTGATGAACCCCCTGAAAGGTTAAATTATGAAAACATTTGATTCCAAACATACACTCCTCCCTCAAATATTGCTCATCATGTTTAGCACTCGGAATTTTGAAAATCAGCTTTCCAATATCAGTTGTCGAAAATCTTTTTGACTTTTTCAAAATTTTATGCTAAAACACACTGAAAATCTTTTTGGATTTTGAAATAAAGAAAAATGTAATGCAATAAAGAAATATTTACAAAACAATATTTTTGTGAGTTCGTGTAAGAGGATCATATCAGTTTATGAGACAAGTCACCAACACCGTTAAGCTTCATTTCATTTTAAGTTCTAAACAATTCACCTAGATTGTCAGTATGTTTGTCCACTTAAATTTTCACACAAACTTCAACTGATTCGAGATACGATATTAATGTCTTAAGAACTTAAACTTATACGTGTGTCCCACTACTTGAATATACTCCCGTATCCAGATCCCAATATTCAGTCTTACAGGTGAGTATACCACAGATGATATATGTTCAGGGGTTAAATGCGAGGGCCGTGAGAGCTCAGGTCGATACTTCCGTATACGCAGAGAGATGACGGCTTCGACTTTTCGGTGTGTCCCCTTTAGAGGATCTTTTGATTTCAACAGCAGCGACTATCAATTTTATTGTTTCATCAGCTTGCTGAGGGCGATGCTATGTTTCAAGCATTTGCGGAAAGCATTATCCGGGGACTAGGTCAGTACTTCCATACAGCAGAAGTCCCGGGATAATACCCCAGATATCACTGAGCATAAAGACCTAGTATCTCAGAATAAGGGACCTTTCAAACAAGATTTCAGGGGTTACCTATATATCCAAGCAGTTTTGTTAACCCACAGAATAAGCAAGTTTGAATTTTAGGTTTATATCTCATCACAATCTACTAAATGTGTAAAAACCTACTGGCACATCCTCAGTGAGATTTTTATCACATTTTTACTTTTCATTTCTTTAGCATGTTGTGACAGTCTACTGATGTACTATCATTTCCTCTTTTCACAACGAAACTCATTTTTGATTTTATCATGTTTTTGGCTTTTTTAAATTTTCTAATGTTTTTGGATTTTCTGAAATTTCCCTACTCCCCCTAAAATGCAAACACATTTCGAAGGAAATTTGAAAATAACTAGATTCTTGACCCACTTGAAAACAAGAAAAACAACACAAACTGTACAGAAACTTGACAACCAATATCAAATCGCCTCAATTCGCCATTCACTAGGCATAAACAATCTGAACTCCCCCTTTCACAAACCATTTTCTCATTTAGATTTCAAAACACTTAAGTTTGTTTTAATCAAAATGATTTTTCCGGAAAATGAGTTTGTTTAGATAAAAACCACTTGTAGGTTTACCACTTGTTTAAGTACGGGGATATGGTTCATCATCTTGTTCTTTGTGTTATCAAATGTAGTAAATCAAGTACAACTTAATGTCCCTGATTTACCGTTTTGCAATAAAGTAACCTGTACCACTTGTAAAAATAACCAAACAATACCACTTGTAGGTATGTCACCTCTACACAAACCATTTTACCAATCAGAATGCTGATTCCTGCTTCGCACTTACCAACCTGGAAGCTCCGGCGTAGTCCTTTAACCTGTAAAGTTTTAACAATTTTAAGAATTTTTCATTCAAACTCATTATACATGAATGATGCCGATTCCTGATCCACGATTACAAACTTGGGATCTCCGGCATAGTCATTCAACCTGTAAAGTTTTAACAATTTTAAGAATTTTTCATACAAATTCATAATACATGAATGATGCCGATTCCTGATCCACGATTACAAACTTGGGATCTCCGGCAAGTCAGGTTTTTTCAATCAAAGAAAATGTCCACCCAAGCCTGACCAGCCTTGGGTGATTTCAATTCAGATTTTGTTGGGGTGTAAGTTGCTTTCTTTGTAGCGTAAAGGTCTTTTACCCCTTTCACCTTCCTATCAACCATTTTACCGAAAATTTTCTTTACATTTCCATTAAAAGCCTTCTCAACATCAAAATTATCTTTTTCAGAAAAATACTGATTTGAGATTTCAGTCTTTCCAACTTTCCTCTTAAAATTTTCAGTCCTCAATGGTGGAAAGTTCTCGTCATCCATTGAAGGAACTGAGTTTTCATCACTCTCATCAAACTGTGGCTCCTCTGATTTTGTGGAATCAGATTCATCGCCAGATTTTACCTCAGATTTCTTAACAACCCATTTTTGGTTATCAAGTTTCACACTACGCTTGTAAAATCTCTTCGAACACTCACCAACTTCAAATGTTGAATTTTTGAAAACTTTAAATTTTTCAGTTGGTGGTTCGGTTTTATCAACAATAACTTCTTTCATTTTTCCAGAAACTCCCTGTTTAGTGTTTGTCGCTTTCGGACAGTTCCATGCAATGTGACCAACTTCATTGCATCGGAAACAGGTTCTGGTTGTTTTCTTCACGTAAGTTCCATTCTTTCTCTTCTTGGCTAGAAATTCTTGATTTGTTTGTTTCCAGAATGAGCTTTTTGCTTCCTCTTCCGAGCTTGTACCTGAAACAAATTTTGTATTTGTTTTAGAAAATTTTCTGTTTTTATAGTTTTCTGGTGGAGTAAAACCAAGTCCTTTCTTTTTGTAGCTACGATTTTGGTTTGGTTTCTTTTGAAAACCCGAACCAGAATTGTAACCTTTTTTCTTGTTTAGTCGTTGTTGAACTCTTGAGGTGTAAAATTTAGGTTTTACAATAAGATTTTCATCTTTTATTTCAGAAATATTAATTTCTGTTAGTTTGAAAACCTTTTTAATCATTTCTGGTTTAACACCTCTTATTGGAAACTCTTTATCAAAATATAATTTGTCAGAACCATTCAAAGTATATGCAACTTCAAACGTTTCGTCATTCAAATTAGATTTTGACAATAAAAACTCTTTACTGTAAACCCGTTTTCCCGATGATTTAGAACTCTTTTCAGACGAACTCAAACTTCTGACTGACTGACACGAACTTTCGGACTCGGACTTTGACTCTGACTCCTTATCCTTATCCAACACCTGATCGACCACTCGTTTTATCAGTTCAGACTCATGATCTGTGTCGGACGCTGTGAACGTGACGTCAATATTGTCTGGTAAAACATCGATTATCTCGGATTCTAACTTAATATTGACCGCCTGTTTTAGTTCTTCCTCGTTAGGTTTTCTAGGCGAGTACCCTTCCCAAATCGGAGGCAGACACTTATTATAACAGACACCCTGTTTCTTACCAGTATCCTTTCTCTTCTTTGGTTGTTCATCTTTAAATGCCTCAAAACCTTCAACTGTTGGATAAATTCTGTCGATTATGTAGTCACAACCTTTGTAACTTTGCAGCAATCTTCTGATTCTTTCATTCTCAGCTGCTTCATTCTCCAACTCTTTCTTCAACTTTGCACATTCTTCTATGTACATGTTGATCTCTTTCTGCTTTGTCATCATTGTTGCATTAAGCATCTTCAAAGCTTTTTCTCTTTCTGAGTTAGTCTTCTCCAGACCATTCACATGCCTATTCAATACATCATACGACTTTTTCAAGTTTTTTACATCAAATAACAACTGTTCTTTCAACTTTTCTAACTCACTAAACCTCTCGTCTTTCTCTATACATTGTTTACAGGACTCTAAACATGTAAGACAAGGTTTTGTGACTTCAACGATCTTCTCGACTTCAACTCTCTTTTCAACTTCCACAGTCTTCTCAATCACTTTGACTTCTTTTATCTCCTTTGCAGCTTTCTTCTCTTTCAGTTTCTTCAGTTTTTCTGCAAAGTAAAATTCAAAACTATCAGAAGATAAGTGAATTTTTCCAATATTAATCTGTTCAATCTCTTCATCACTATCACTTGTTTCTGACGAACTGTTTTCAGAAGAAACATCTTCATCAGATAACACCTCCATCCATTCCTTCAGCATTTATAGCTTTCGAATAATATGTGCAATGAACGCTTTAACATTTGAATCAGCTGGAATAAACTTGTCCCAGCTAAAACCTTCAGCCATTTTCTCATCGTCTTGATCAATGATGCCATAATAAGCTTTCCTGTTTGCATCCTCGATCATTCTTCCATGTGCCGTTTGAGGTTCCTATGTATGAATAAGAGGACCTGTCATAAAAGAGGATCTCCTATGTCCGAATAAGTGGACCTCCTATGTCCGAATAAGTGGACCTCCTCTCTACAACACATATTCTCTAGTTTTCTCGTAAAACACGCCCTAATCTATACATTACAAAGAAAGACTCGATCTAAGACGAAATCAACAGATGTAGTGCACCAACAATTTTAATGAAGTATTGAATGTGCAAACCGCAACCGTTTTTTACTACGGAAACGGTGGCTATGCGAAATACAAACCGCAATCGTTTGTGACTATGGGAAACACAAGTTTTCTTTTTGAGCTTGATGGATGTCTGTTATCTCAGTTGAGGCGTGCATTGTTTAAATCTGAATCGGTTGGTATGTGTTCGTATCAGCGTTGTTTATTACCCTGTTGGAGTTCTTGTTCCAAATGCAGCTGTAGTACTGGGACCACTGGACCAGACACATGTCACATAGTTTGTCAGTGAACAAAAGGATATGAATGACAACTTGAGGAGTCTAGCCCTAGCTAGTTTGTCATGACAAAAGATATAGATGTAGGAAATATAACCAGATGTTACGTTTAGCTTCATTAAACCAAGAACAAAGCCTATTTCAAAACACATGTAGATGAAGTCAAATGTGATCAAACTTGGACATCAGACGTAAATCTTGAAGCAAATATGTGGTTCCCAATTGGTTACAGAAAACCACTAGCAGAAGAACCCGACACGTCTTCTATCTAATCTAACACTTGAAAATGGATATGCTCGTGTCAAGATCTTTATCTATCATGTTATCGACCAACTGCTCGAAATCTCTTTCGTTTCTCATGTTATGGAGAATGTTCTCAAAATTGAAGGAAAATGAAAAATGGTTGCTAATGATTGAGAATTAAACGCATGTACGTGACAAAACAAGGATCGTTCTAATAGATTAAAGATACTAAACAGTTGTCAAATTCGTTGCGGATTGGTTTTGGGAAGAAAAGAAGGGGTTTGCGGTGTTTTGGTAGGTTGAAAGAGGTGAATGGTCTTGAAAGATTTGTTGAAATCGAAGAAAAAAGTAACTAGCAGAAGACGTGTCGGGTTCTTCTGCTAGTTATTCGGAATGTTTCGAATCATCACAGAAGACGTGTCGGGTTTGTATTTCCCATAGCCACCGTTTCCATATACAAAACGGATGCGGTTTGCATATTCAATCTTCATTGCTTCATCCAAATTAACAACCTGATTCAGATTATCTTTAGTAGTGTTTGTTTGAGAATCTGATTCAGATTTAAACAACGCATGCCTGATTCAGATCTTTATTCGGTCATCTTTCCAAACTACAACACACGATAAGTTTACACTTTATAGTGTGTGATTTGACCGGTTATCAAATTTGTTGCGTGCATTCATATTGTTTAGACAACAACAGACAATGAACGGATTGTTGGACTTCTTGTTCCAAATGCAGCCGTAGAATCCGTACATAAAGGTCTCTCTAAATATGCCACCGAGACCGCCTTGTTAATTTTATTGAAGCAATGAAGATTGAATGTGCAAACCGCAACCGTCTAGTTAACTTTCAGATTCAGATTCAGGATTTGTCAAAAGACATGACAGACTGACAGGTGCATGCATTTAATTCTTTAATCTATTAGAACGATCCTTGTTTTGTCACGTACATGTATTTAATTCCCAAACATCATTACAAATCCCACGTTTAGTTCCCGAATGCATCTACTTCTCGCAGTTATAACACATAGTCAATGTAGTAAACTGTGAGCTTTTACACCAACCATATTGGTATTCTAGTTCTCCTTTTCCTTCATTGATTAATTTGTAATATATGAATAAGATACATTCGAGATACTTTGTGTTAGTTTGATTTGAATTTTGAAAGTTGGAAGATGTATCTGGTGGGGGTGATGTGGTAATTTACAATAATGTAGGAAGGATTAAGCTTGATGGATGTCCATCTCAACGCTTCTCCTTACATTACTGATCTGGAATTGGACAACCGCAACCATTTTAGTGCTTCTCGATCAGATATTATTTATTGAATCATAACTAAAACAGTCGGAAAAAAACTAAACCGGACCAACATAGTTGAAGGTGCATGTCTGCAAAAGGTGCAAAAGAATGGCGAGTAATCAGTTGTATTTTTACAGATTTGTTTCTTATTGGCCATTATTCGACCAAGTAATCAATTGTATTTTTTTACAGACATGTCGTGCATTGTTTAAATCTGAATCTGTTGGTGCAGTCATCTGTCGACTACGTCTAATGTCGAGTCTCGGTCTTGTTGCGGATCCGGTCAGCCATGACATCACATGTGACATCATCTTGATGACATCACATGTGATGTCATCACATGTCTATACATTCAAAGTAACAATCGACAAAGGATCAAATATGTCAAAGTTCATGGTGGCTATTTGTTTGATTGGACCATGAGAAGGTCCAATGAGATTTCACCTAACAAAGGCCCAATTAAATCAAAGTTCACAAGAAGACAAAATGGAAAGTCAACTGATGGGAATCGCTGATAAGGTCAAGAGAGGGGAACCGCTTTTACGGCAACTGTTGGAATCGCTTATTCGGTGTTTACATGAACCGCTTTTGTAGCAATGTCTTTCGAGCGGTTCATAACTAGTATAAATAGGTAGTTTGTCATTTCATTTGTAACGGTTTTTCAGATCAGGTGCCGAGGTATTGCCGGTTTTCCTTGTGAATGTAAACATTGTAAAATCAATATACAAGAGGATTAAAGTGTGAATCTAGCTGTGTACGCATCTGTTTCTTTGTTTCCGCCTCTGAAACGGAGTTGAGCTCTTCCGAACGACTCGTTTAGGTCGGAGATCGATCCTACAATTGGTATCAGAGCCAAGGAGGAGGAGATCTCGCATATACAGCTCGTTGTTCATCATTTTTCTGCTTCTACACCTTTCTTTTTCGAAAAAACGCAACCTTTTACGGTCAAAATCGCTCCAAATTCTCACAATATGTGCGGAATCATGATTTAACAAAACCTGGAAGTTTTCAGACCTTAATTCGGCTTAAAATTGATTAAAATTGAATTTTCGCTCAAAAGCGGTTCGTGTTTGCTGACATCACTTCGTGAACCGCTCGAAAATACTGTTGTGGATCACTCATATAGACTTTTATGAACCGCTCATAGGAACTTTGCATGAACCGCTCCAAAGTTAATCTGTGAACCGCTTATTGAGTCAGTCGTGCACCACTTATAGGACATAATTAGGATCGCTTTTTGAGACATCATAGGCCCGCTTTTTATGACATTTTAGAACCGCTCATGAGACATCGTTCACTTTTATGACCATCATTCATATTGTTGTCAGTTATTGGGAAAAGGTTACATGTGATTAGTTCTGAAGACTGTCGGCTATTTTCAAAATTGCAGTTAGTAGTAATATCGGCCCAATCACGTCTATTCTTGTGCACCGCCCAAATCATTAAGGCCCACCGTCCAAGGATTGCACCACCTTTCTTTAAATTTCAAAGCCCAATATCACACCTTGTCACAGCCCACATGTCCACTGTTCCAATTGTCGGCCACTTTCACTTTACATTGTTCAAACTTGTTTAAATTGCCATATAATATTCAAAGAGGTGCCGCCCATTTTTTTTGTTTAGTAGATCAAAATTGCATATGTTGTGTTAGTGATATTGTTTTTGTGGTGATAAGTAAGTATCCAGGTTGCATGAGTTGTTAGGTCATACCAAAAATTGTTCAGTACACATCAAAGTAAGGTCAAAAGGTTTGAAGTTCAGTCGATTCAACGGTTCGATCAGTCATTTTGTCAGTCAAGTCGCGTGGTTTGAGTTTTTGGTGTCTATCAGTTCACACAAAAGACAATTCAAGTTTGCACGGATTGATCAAGATTGTTTGAACAGTCAGTTTGTTTAGTGTGGTCAGTTAGAGTGAAATTGTCAGTTTGTACGGTTCGGAGTTCAAAGGTTTCAAAAGGTCAAGTCAATTGATTCGGGTTCTAGAAGTCCGCACAGTTGGTCAACGTTCAGTCCGTACAGAATTGATTATCAGTTCAAGTACCAGTTCGTTGTTGTTAATTGATAAGTTTTAAACTGATCGTGTGTTGTTTGTTTGTGTTACATCAGGTTTTGCTCGAAGTATTATCTGATTCTTGAAGCATGGATTTTGATTTTTACAACGCGTTTGCTACACCGAGCACTCTAGCCGCGATTGCTCAAGCCATGAATCTTGAAAATGAGACGGGAACAACCCAGAAACCCCCTAAACTGATGAGTATTGAAGAATACTACGGGTGGAAGGATCGTTTTGAAAACTGGGTTCAAGCAAATCATCTTAGATCATGGGAATGTATCTTGAAGAAGTATGTGTTACCAAGAACAGAGGTGAATGTTATCAAGCAGATATCTGAATTTACAGATCAAGAACGTGCAATGTACAAAGCAGAAAAAATGATGATCAGTTTGTTACAGCAGGCGATTAAAGAAGATATATTCATTCTGTTAGAACATGACAAAACTGCTAAGTCAATATGGGAAGCTCTTAAAATCAAATTCGAGGGAAGTACGAGTATGGTGAAAAGCAAAAAGGCATTGCTTAAGAAAGAGTTTGATCTTTTCAGCAGTTTACCAGGAGAGGATACTAAGACGCTGATTGAAAGATACTGTCACTTAGTGAGATCATTAACAATGATTGGTGTTGATAAACAACGTGAAGAGTATGTGGATAAATTGGCTGACGCGTTACCTCAGAAAGAGTGGGGAACGTATTTGATGATATTGAAAAACACGGGTGTTTATGACGGACTGACAATTGGGCAATTTATTGAAAAGTTAGAGGCTCAGAATCTTGAACAGCAAAAGATCGCTAGAATGAACAGTCCTGGTGGTCAACAGGATGTTAAAATGTACTATAAAGGTAGTGTTCCAGTTTCTGAAGCTGAAAGAAGTCCAAAGATTCAAACCGCCTTCAGTGCTGGAGATTCATCAGAAAAGGCTGATCAGAGTTCAAACAAGATTAGCAGCCGGTTTTCATCATTTCCGAGTGTGAATCCGAAAGAGACTAACACAAGCTTTCAGTCTCAGAGTACGAAAACCGGAAATGGATACATAATTCAGTGCAACATAGCTCTCAACCTTGCAGAAGGTCAAAGCTTCTCTGAAGACACTGCTAAAGACCACATGGCACTACTGGGTTCAGTTCTGTTATCCTATGAAGGTCTAGTTGCTGGTCGGATTGGAAATCCCATGCTCACCAAAGAGGATTACGATCAAATAGACGCCGAGGAAATGGAACTTATGGATATCAAATGGTGTCTTGCGAGTGTTCTTCGTCGGGCTGAGAAATTCAAAACCATTACCGAGAGAAATGACTTTCTTGATGCACGTGTTTCTACTTTAGGTTTTGATAAATCTAAAGTTACTTGTTTTCGATGCAGGGAGAAGGGCCATTTCAAGCGGGAGTGCAAAGGAAGAGAAGCTAGCGGAGCACAGAATCCATTCGGGAAAGATGACTATTACCGCAAAGTTATCTATCAGCAAGTTGGTCAATCCCAGGAACCTCAGACAGCTCACGGAAGAAAAATTGAAGATTCCAAAAGAGCATGTGTTGTAGATTTCAGCTGGAGTGATTACATATCATCTGAAGCCACTGCAGAACGCATTATCGATCAAGATGATGAGAAACTACCAGAAGGTTTCAGTTGGGATATGTTTGTGGATGAGAAGGGAGAATACAAAGCTTTCATTGCCAAGATTGTCCGAGAGCCAGATTTGTTTGCTACTTAGATGAAATCGATTGGTGTGAATGTGCCTAGTGAGATTGAAAAGTCTGTATCATCTGATGAAAATTCAGAAAGTACCGATGAACTTTCAGAAAGATCTGGAGAAATTTCAGACGGTTCAGATGAGAGTTTATCGAGTTCTGATGAGAGTGTACAGAATGAAATTGTTTCTGAAAAATCAGTTGTATTTGATAAAGCATTATCTGATTCTGGTGTTTCTGATGGTGATTCTGATAAATCTGTTCAGTTTGATCAGTCACCTGATCACAGCAGTAGTGATGATGAGGAAAAACATATAAATGTTGCTAAGTCTCATCTTTCTCCTGATAGTTTTCATTTATATTTTGCAGAACGGATAGAGAAACTGAAGGAAAAACGAGCTGCTAAAGAACAACAATCTGAATCTGAAAGTGATGCTCAAAATGCTGAGAGTGCATCTGAGAAGATTACCGAGATTGTGAAAGAAGAAAAGGTGATTGAAGTAGAAAAGGTGATTGAAGTAGAGAAAGTGATTGAAGTTGTTAAGACAATCGAAGTGGAAAAGATTGTTGAAGTTGTCAAGCCATGTAAGAAGTGTTTGGAAGCCTGCAAAGAGTGTGCAGCAAAAGATAACATCATAGCTGAGTATGAGAAAAAGAAGGAGCAGTTACTGTTCAACCTCAATTATGTGAAAGAATCGTACAATATCTTGAACAAAACAGTAACTGGCCTCCAAACAACAAATTCAGAAAGAGAACAAGCACTGACAATGATGAATGCAACTTTAATGTCGAAGCAAAAAGCAATAAATTTCTACATTGAAGAGAGTGCGAAATGGAAACAAGAGTTAGAAACGGAAAAGATAGAGAATGAGAGAATTAGGAGGTTATTGTTAAGCTACACTACTTCTGATTATCTCATTGATCGTGTTTATCCAACTGTTGCAGGTTTGGAAGTTTTTCAAGACGAGAAGCTAAAGAAGAAGAAAGACTGTGGTAAGAAACCGACTGTTAGCTATAACAAGTGTCCACCTCCAATTTGGGATGGGTATTCACCTAGGAAACCAAATGAGGAACAACTTGCAAAAGCAGTCAATATACAGCTTAAAACCGACACAACTGACGTTTTACCAGAAAATATTGATGTGACGTTTACCTCGTCCGATACTGATCATGAGTCTGTTCTAATCAAAAAGGTGGTCGATCAAGTGTTGGATACTGATGAGGAGTCTGAGTCGAAATCTAAGTCTGGAGGGTCAAAGTCGTCAGTTAACAGTCAAAATTCGTCGGTCAAACGGTGTTACAGTAAAGAATTTTTGTTATCAAAAGCAAATTTGGATGATGAAACATTCGAAGTTGTTTATACTTTGAATGGTTCTGACAAATTATATTACAACAAAGAGTTTCCGATAATGAACATCAAAACGGAAGTAATCAACAAAATTTTTAAACTAGTAGAGATTAATATTCCTGAATTAAAAGTTTTGAACAATTTTGAAAAATCTAAAAAATATACTTCTAGAGTTCAACAGCGTTTAAACAAGAAAAAGAGTTACAATTCTGGTTCTGGTTTTCAAAAGAAACCTAACCAAAATCGTAGCTACAAAAAGAAAGGTTTAGGTTTTATTCCACCAGAAAATGATAAAAATATGAAAAATTCTAAAAAGAAATCTGAATTTGTGTCAGGTGGAAGCTCAGACGAGGAACAGCAGAAACCGTTCTGGAGATAGTCCAACAAAGAGTTTCTTGCTGAGAAAAAGAAAAATGGAGATGAGATTTGTTATCAAAGAGAGACTCGTACCTGTTACAGATGCAATGAAGTCGGTCACATTGCATGGAACTGTACACGGAATGCCAAAGCAAAACAGGGAGTGTCTCAGAAGTTGAAAGAGAAAGTTGTTGATGTTGAACCACCGACTGAAAAACTTAGAATGTTTGAGAATTCAAAATTCGAGGTTGGTGAATGTTCACAAAAGAACAAGTATGAGAAGAAAGGAAAAGACAACCAGGTGTGGGTTGCGAAGAAAGATGATGTGATTGTCGGCGATGAATCTGGTTCCACAAAGCCAGAAGAGCCACAGGTTGAGAAAAAGATCTTAGTGAATGATGAGGAGTTTCCATCATTGAAGTTTGAGGAAGTAAAGAAGAAAGTGGGAAAAACTGAGATTTCGAATCAGTTCTACAAAGAAAAGAATGATTTTGATGTCGAAAAAACATTCAATGGGAATGTTAAAAAGATATTTGGAAAAATGTTGAGTGGAAGAGCAAAGGGGGTCAAAGATTTTTACGCTACGAAAAAGGCTACATACAACCCGACTGCTCAGGAGTTGAAATCCATCAAGTCTGAGAAGACTTGGATGGATGTTTGTTTTCCATGATAGTCTAAAGGACTACGCCGGAGATCCCAAGTTTTTATCGTGGATCATGAATCGGCATCTTTCTAGTGTTTAAAATTTTGTTTGAATGTTTGTGATTAATGTTTGAATGATTTTACAGGTGAGAGGACTATGCCGGAGCTTCCAAGATGGTTAGTGTGAAGCAGGAATCGGCATTCTGGTTGAAAAATGGTGATGTAGACGTAATATTCCTACACGTGGTAGTTGTTGGGTATCTACAAGTGGTAATCTTGTTTCCACAAGTGGTATTTGTGGATAAATTTTTGAGTGTATTTTTTTTAGTACATTTACAAGTGGTACAGAAGGTTCTTAGAGGCAAATGGTAAATCAGGGACATTAATTTATACTTGATTTACTATTCATGACAAAAGATAGACAAGATGATGAACCACATCCCCGTTTTTAAGATTGATAAACCTACAAGTGGTTGTTATCAACACATATTCATTTTCCGGAAAAATCATTTTGATTAAAACAAACTTAAGTGTTTTGAAATCTAAATGAGATAATGATTTGTGATAGGGGGAGTTCAGATTGTTTATGCCTAGTGAATGGCGATTTGATGTGATTCAGTGTCAGTTGTCAAGTTTCTGTATAGTTTGTTTTACTTTTTATGTTTCTAGTAGGTAAAAATTTAGAAGTTTTCAAATTTTCTTTAAAATGTGTTTGCATTTTAGGGGGAGTAGGGAAATTTCAGAAAATCCAAAAACATTTGAAAATTTGAAAAAGCCAAAAACATGATAAAATTCAAAAATGAGTTTTGTTGCGAAAAAGAGGAAATGATAGTACATCAGTGGACTATCACGGCACGCTAAAGAAATGAAAAGTTAAAAAGTGTTAAACAATCTTACTGCGGATGTGTCAGTAGATTTTCGCACATTTAGTAAATTGAAACGAGATATAAACCTAAATCAAACTTGCTTAATTCGTGGGTAACTATTCTTGAATATATGGGTAACCCCCGAAATCTTGTTTGAAAGGTCCCGTATTCTGAGATACTAGGTCTTTATACTCAGTGATATCTGGGGTATTATCCCGGGACTTCTGCTGTATGGAAGTACTGACCTAGTCCCCGGATAATACTTTCTGCTAAAGCTTTGAAACATAAGCTTCGCCCTCAGCATGCTGATGAAACAATAAAATTGATAGTCGCTGCTGTTGAAATGCAAAAAGATCCTCTAAAGGGGACCCACCAAAAGTCGAGCCGTCATCTCTCTGCTGAACGGAAGTTCTGACCTGAGCTCTCACGGTTTCGCATTTAACCCTTTACAGATATCATCTGTGGTATACTCACCTGTAAGACTGAATATTTGGGATCTGGATACGGGAGTATATTCAAGTGGAGTGATACACAATTAAGTTTAAGTCTCTAAAACATTAATTTCGTATCTCGAATCAATTGAAATTTGTGTGAAAATTTAAGTGGACAAACATACTGACAATCTAGGTAAATTGTTTAAAACTGAGAATGTTTAAAGCTTAACGGTGTTGGTGATTTGTCTCAAAACTGATATGATCCTCTTGCACGAGCTCACAAAAAATCTTGTTTGTAAATAGTTTATTTCTGCATTTTAGTTTCTTTATTTCAAAATACAAAAAGATTTTAAGTGTGTTTTAGCATAAATTTTGAAAAAGTCAAAAAGATTTTCGACAACTGATGTTGTATAGCTGATTTTCAAAATTCCGAGTGCTAAACATGATGAGCAATTCTTGAGGGGGAGTGTTTGTATGAAATTAAAATGTTTTCATAATCTAACCTTTTCAAGTGGTTCATCAAAATCTGTGTTTGTTTTGAATGAGAATCTGGATTGGTGCAAGTTCATATGTTTAAAATATGTATGTGAAAGAAATTTACTCTGAGGTAGAGTTTATGCAGGAAAGCCAGATGTCGATCCTGAAGATGTTGCTGAAGATCAAAGGAATGCCAGCAAATCGAGAGGGGGAGTCTGAAGATAGAGAGAGAGAAGCCCAAAGACTGATAAAGACTGAAGTCGTTGAAGACTCGACACTTAAGACTCGTCAACATCTGAGGGGGAGTCTGTTGGTGCAGTCATCTGTCGACTACGTCTAATGTCGAGTCTCGGTCTTGTTGCGCATCCGGTCAGCCATGACATCACATGTGACATCATCTTGATGACATCACATGTGATGTCATCACATGTCTATACATTCAAAGTAACAATCGACAAAGGATCAAATATGTCAAAGTTCATGGTGGCTATTTGTTTGATTGGACCATGAGAAGGTCCAATGAGATTTCACCTAACAAAGGCCCAATTAAATCAAAGTTCACAAGAAGACAAAATGGAAAGTCAACTGATGGGAATCGCTGATAAGGTCAAGAGAGGGGAACCGCTTTTACGGCAACTGTTGGAATCGCTTATTCGGTGTTTACATGAACCGCTTTTGTAGCAATGTCTTTCGAGCGGTTCATAACTAGTATAAATAGGTAGTTTGTCATTTCATTTGTAACGGTTTTTCAGATCAGGTGCCGAGGTATTGCCGGTTTTCCTTGTGAATGTAAACATTGTAAAATCAATATACAAGAGGATTAAAGTGTGAATCTAGCTGTGTACGCATCTGTTTCTTTGTTTCCGCCTCTGAAACGGAGTTGAGCTCTTCCGAACGACTCGTTTAGGTCGGAGATCGATCCTACAGAATCAGGTTCTCAAAAAAATTTGTTTCTTTCCTTTTCAAGAGGTAAAACTGGTTTCAACATCAAGGGTTGTTTTTCACCCTGTGTAATCATTGGAAGCCCGAAAAACAGTCTTGCAATTATGTCTTCAATGAAGACCGCATTGTTAATTTTAATGATGATTCGAAACATTCCGAATAACTAGCAGAAGAACCCAACACGTCATCTATGATGATTCGAAACATTCACGAACCACAATGGACTCAGACTCATACTACTCACCCTCCCCTGAGGAAAAGTTTTCCCGACGACTCAAGATAAAGCAGTTGGTTTGTGTTCATATCAGCGTTGTTTATCACCTTGTGTGAGCATTGGAAGCCCGACTGTGACACCTCGGGTTTTCCCGGACAACCTTTCGATGTAACATGTGTGTACGTAATCTATTAAAATGAAAATTTGAACTATTGTATTACATGTTATGTGTATTTATGTATATATATATATATATTTGTATGTGTAATATATATGTGTGTGTGTAATACTAGTGAACCTCAACCCGACTCGAGACATGCTCGGTCTCGAGTGAACAGTAGTGATGGGCCGTTTGGGCCTTGACACCCCTTAGCCCACCCGGAAACAACCCTTGACCCACTCGATATATATACCGGCCAACCCTCACCATTTTACCATTTTGCAACATTTTCTCTCACACTCTCACACTCTCTACCTCTCACTAAAACCCTAAAACCCTAACCAAGATCACCTTCCTCTCCTTTCCTTCTCCCTCTCGGATCAACCAACATCAAGAGCATCCTCGGTTCGAACTCGGAATCATCACTAGAAGGCTTCATCCTTGCACCAACTTGAACACCTTTGTGTCTCACTTGAATCGGTTAGTGTTATTATGTTCACTAGGTGTTTGTTGCACAATGTTGATAAATTGCCTTGAAATGTTTGCATGATTGTTGGTTATTTAGTTGTTATTGTTGATTGTTACTCTTGTTTGAGAAAATAGAGTGCTTTCCGGTTGTTACAATGTTTGGTTAGATGTTTGGTTAGATCGATGATTGTTATATGTTTCGGATCATGTTAATAAAAAGATATGTTATATTGTTTAGGTTGAATGGTTTTTGTTATCCGAATGACATTAAGGGTTTGGTTAGAGGGTTTATACATAAATTTTGGGTTGTTTATTGAGGAATGGGGTTTGAATGTTCATAAATAGTTGCTTGAATGTTATATGAATATGATGATGAACAGCATGAATGTCACTTAAATATTTTGAATATGCTTTGTTTGATCCGATTTAGACACAAAATAGACAAACAAACATGTTTAGTGGGCATAGTACTATGTTTCATGAAAATGCAATTCTATTGGTCAGTACATTGCAGGTTCTAGAAGTTTTGCTGCACGTAATCACGGTTGCGAGTCGTAACCTTTGGTTGCGACTCGAGACCACATCAAGTCTTGTCGAGATCTCCCGGTTGCGAGTCGCAATCAACGCGTATCGAATCCGGTTGCGAGTCGTAACCACTGCTGCTAAGTCGGAACCGCTAGTTGCGAGTCGTAACCTCTGGTTGCGACTCGTAACCAAAACGTGATGAACCGAGACCTCGGTTACGAGTCGTAACCTCGGTTGCGAGTCGCAACCACCCTTGTCTCGACTGGGCTATTTTGGTGTTATTGGGCTTTGACTGTTGGGCTTTCTGTTGACTGGGCTACGTGTTGTTGCTGCTGATTGTATGTTTAGGGCTGACCCAATAACCCAACTGTTTGTTGTTACGTGTTTGCTATGTGTGCTTGCTGTACGTGTTCGCTATGTGTTTATTTGTACCCAACTTGACCCATACTTGGTAACCATGCTAGGACGTGGTGACCAACATACTTGACCGGGTAAAATAATCTACCGAGCAACCCAAGGTGAGTTCACAACTTAAAAGCATGCGTCCCGGTGGTTTGGGACACGAGACTGAAACAACCCTATCCCCTCGTAAAGGGGATACCATTCACTTTCCTTCCCTAGTTACTGGGAACAAACTTACTTTTCCTTCCCTTGTATTGGGAAACCTTTTAGTTAATTACTGTTTATACGGAATGCAACCAAACGGCACTAAACGAAACTCTATCACTCAAGTCCCTACTACATAATACCGATTAGTCGCCGGGGCCAGGCGAACGGGTTATTAGTTGATAGCGCTATTTAGGTTTTACCAACCTCACACCGTGCCATGGTATGGGATCGGTCGTGAACTAATGTACTCAGGCATCCGTCAATGATGATAGAACATTGACATCGGGGCATCCTGCGGAAACGCAAACGGTTACCTAGTGTTCGGTATTGGAAAAACAGTTTAGTCGCTAACTTTTGGGGTAGCTCCCCATGGCATGTATAAACGGATAAATTAACTGGTGAAACAAGTTTTTGGTAATTAAAACTGGACAACTAGTGAACTCACTCAGCATTATTGTTGACCCCCTTACTGCATGCTTTGCAGGTAACCATTGACGAAGGAGCTTGCTGCTTGGGAACGAGTAGTGTCTGTCCACCCTTGTGTTGGGTGTTACCTTATTTTGAACTATGAACTTGTTTAAACTGCCTTACTTATGCTTCCGCTACTTATTACTGTTTGAACTTGAAACCTTAAACTCTGAACTTGATATTTGCTAATCTTATGGTTAGTAAGTATTACTTTTTGTTATCAATTTAATTAGTCAATATAATTGGTGGCTGGATCCTGGTCAGTCACGCCCTCAAAGCGGGTGCTATCCGCAGGTGGATTTTGGGGGTGTGACAGATTGGTATCAGAGCCATTGGTTATAGTGAACTTGGTTTTAAAAAGGGGAAAAATCTTTTTGAGAAAAACCAGACTATAACCCGTGACTCGTGACGACACTACACTCCAAGTGCAAGGCTCGACTTATCTGACCTCATAGCTCGGACCCATATTTACTTGCTTGTTGTCTTATGCTTTCTGCGTTACTATACGTACTAGTTGCCTGATTAGATAGATATGCCTTCCCTCTTCTATCTCATTCTCGCTATGTTACGACCCCACACTCATACTATGTTTTCTGGTTATGAAGACAATGAGTGGACGCGGACGAGGAAACGTCAACATGACTCAGGCTCAGTTCACTAACCTGCTCAACACAGTGGCTGCAGCTTTCGCAGCTCACCCTATAGGTAAGCTCGTTGTTTTAGGATGTTTAGATCCTACCGCCACAACGTCTTTTCGCCTCTAAACCTATTTCGCTTCACTCCTCACAACAGGTCAGCCTGCGCCTGTGCAACCACGTGTCTGTACCTTCAAGACCTTCATGGATTGCAAGCCTCTTCCATTCAGTGGCACTGAGGGTGCCATAGGTCTCCTGCACTGGATCGAGAAGGTCGAAGCTGTCTTCGCTGTCTGCGAGTGTCCCCCTGCTAATTGGGTGAAGTTTGCTACTGGTACTCTTGAGGGAAGCGCGCTTTCATGGTGGAAGGCGCAAATTCAAATGCTTGGTTTGGAGACTGCTAACGCTACTGCATGGGAAGATTTCAAGGATATGATCAAGGAAGAGTACTGTCACAGGGATGACATCCACAAACTCGAGGACGAGTATTATGAACTCAAGATGGTTGGGTCAGAGATTGAGACCTACACCAAGCTGTCCAACGACTATGCTGCTCTTTGTCCAAACATGTCCCGACCTATGTACCGAAGGATCGAATTGTACATCAAGGGTTTAGTCCCGGAAATCAGGAGCCATGTAACCTCGGCCAACCTCACTGCCATACAGCCCGTGGTTCGTCTTGCCCACAAACTCACCAACCAGGCTGTGGAGGAGGGCAGGTTGCCCAAAAGGATCAGTGCTGCGGAAGGAACTTCTAGTGATGGTAAACGAAAGTGGGATGGAAATCAGGGCAAGGATACTAACTCTACTCAGGCCCCAGCTCAGCAAAGGAAAACTGACAACAACAAAGGCACTCAGCAACAGGGTGGCTACCGGGGAAGCTACCCTAAGTGCAACAAGTGTAACAGGCACCACAATGGGGCATGTAACAAAAGTCAGTGTCAGCGATGCCACAAGATGGGGCACGAAGCCAAGGATTGTAGGAGTCAGTTCCCAGCAAGGCAGAATCAGCAATAACCCCAACAGCAACAGCAGCAGGGAAACCACAGAGCATGTTTTAAATGCGGGGCAACAGGGCACATGCGAAAGGATTGCCCTGAGCTGAATCAGAATCACAACAACAATCAGGGAGCTGGGAACAATGAACAAAACAACAATGCTGGGAATGGTGCAAGGGGAAGAGCTTTCGTGATTGGAGCTGGTGAAGCAAGGAACGATCCCAACGTCGTGGCGGGTAAGTTCCTACTTGATGATCGTTATGTTTCTGTGTTATTTGATTCCGGTGCCGATGCCAGTTATGTATCCCTTAGCATTAGTAAGAAACTTAAGCACTCGCCTGCATTACTAAGTTCTAAGCACGTTGTCGAGATAGCTAATGGTAAGAACATCGAGGCCACGCACATGATCCACGACTGCACCCTAGAATTGTCTGGCCACACGTTTAGTATCGATCTTTTCCCTGTCAAACTTGGAAGCTTCGACGTCGTCATTGGTATGGATTGGTTATCCAGACATCGCGCTGAGATCCTCTGTCAAGAGAAAGCAGTTCGTATACCTCGTCGTTCAGGCCAACCCCTCATCGTCCAAGGCAACAAAGGTGGAGAAGTCACAGGCATTATCTCGCTTTTAAAAGCCCAGAAGTGTTTACAAAAAGGGCACACCGCTATCCTCGCACTCGTCACCAACACCCACGAGAAGGAAAAGAGGATTGAAGATTTTCCTGTAGTACGCGACTATCCCGAGGTATTTCCTGAGGAACTACCTGGACTCCCTCCCCACCGTCAGGTCGAATTCCAAATCGAGCTAGCTCCTGGAGCAGCACCCATAGCCCGTGCACCGTATCGTCTAGCTCCTGCAGAACTGAAGGAACTCTCGACGCAACTACAAGAACTATTGGATAAAGGATTTATCCGTCCTAGTTCCTCACCCTGGGGAGCGCCAGTACTCTTTGTTAAGAAGAAGGATGGCACGTTCCGAATGTGCATTGACTATCGTGAGCTGAACAAGGTTACCATCAAGAATCGTTACCCTCTCCCGCGCATTGACGACCTATTCGATCAGTTGCAAGGATCGAGCTACTATTCTAAGATTGACCTGCGATCAGGCTATCATCAGCTGAGAGTTCGTAATGAAGACATCTCTAAGACTGCGTTCAGGACTCGTTATGGTCATTACGAGTTCCTCGTTATACCTTTTGGAATGACTAACGCACCTGCGGTTTTCATGGATCTCATGAACCGAGTGTGCAAGCCTTATCTCGACAAATTCGTGATTGTGTTTATCGACGACATTCTGATCTACTCGAAAAGTCAAGAAGAGCATGAACGACACCTACGCCTTATCCTCGAACTCTTACGCAATGAGCAATTGTACGCCAAATTCTCGAAGTGTGACTTCTGGCTCCGAGAAGTCCATTTCCTTGGGCACGTGGTCAACAAGGACGGCATTCACGTCGACCCCGCTAAGATCGACTCGATAAAGAATTGGCCTACGCCCAAGACCCCAACCGAAGTTCGCCAATTCTTGGGATTGGCAGGATACTATCGCAGATTCATCAAAGGATTCTCAAAGATTGCACAACCCCTCACGACTCTTACTCAGAAAGGCATTGTTTACAAGTGGAATGAAGCTCAGGAGTCGGCCTTCCAAAAGCTAAAAGATAACCTCTGTAGCGCTCCTATTCTCTCGTTGCCTGAAGGCACTGACGACTTTGTGGTTTACTGCGATGCGTCTATCCATGGGCTCGGTTGCGTGTTAATGCAACGCGAGAAAGTTATTGCCTACGCCTCTCGACAACTCAAGACGCATGAAAGAAACTACACTACGCATGATTTGGAACTGGGAGCAGTGATCTTTGCTCTTAAGATATGGAGACATTACCTCTACGGTACCAAGTGCACTATTTACACCGATCACAGGAGTCTCGAGCATATCTTTAGGCAAAAGGAATTGAACATGCGACAGCGCCGCTGGGTCGAACTCTTGAATGACTACGAATGCGCCATCAAGTACCATCCGGGCAAGGCCAATGTCGTGGCAGACGCCCTCAGCCGAAAGGACACTATACCAAAGCGCGTGCGAGCATTGCAACTTACCATCCAGTCTAACCTCCCTACCCAGATCCGACATGCTCAAGTCGAAGCATTGAAGCCGGAAAACATCAGGGCTGAGTCTCTGCGAGGATCGAGACAGCGAATAGAACAGAAGGAAGATGGCGCTTACTACGTAACAGGGCGCATTTGGGTCCCTCTCTATGGAGATTTGCGTGAACTCGTGATGGACGAAGCCCACAAGTCCCGCTACTCAGTACATCCTGGTTCGGACAAGATGTACCACGACTTGAGGACTACATACTGGTGGCCTGGCATGAAGGCCCACATAGCAACATATGTCAGCAAATGTTTGACTTGCGCAAGAGTCAAGACAGAGTACCAGAAGTCGGCAGGCCTACTTCAACAACCAGAAATCCCGAAATGGAAATGGGAGCAAATTTCCATGGATTTTGTTACAGGGCTACCTAGGTCCCAACGCGGAAATGACACTATTTGGGTAATAGTAGATCGATTGACCAAGTCCGCGCACTTTCTGGCTATTAAAGAAACAGACAAGTTTTCTACCTTGGCGGAGATTTACTTAAAGGAAGTAGTTTCGAGGCACGGGGTGCCAACCTCAATTATTTCCGACCGAGACGCTCGTTTTACTTCGGAATTGTGGCAAGCTATGCACAAATCCTTTGGCTCACGTTTGGACATGAGCACCGCTTATCACCCGCAAACGGATGGACAGTCCGAACGCACCATCCAGACTCTAGAAGACATGCTTAGAGCGTGTGTGATCGATTTTGGCAAGAATTGGGAGAAGCATCTGCCGCTAGTAGAGTTCTCTTATAACAACAGCTACCACACTAGTATTCAGGCAGCACCCTTCGAGGCATTGTACGGTCGTAAATGCCGATCACCTCTCTGCTGGGCGGAAGTCGGTGATAGTCAAATCACGGGCCCAGAGATGGTGGTAGATACAACGGAAAAGATTGCCCAGATCAGACAACGCATGGCGGCAGCTCGTGACCGTCAGAAAAGTTACGCTGACAAGCGTAGGAAACCTCTAGAATTCCAGGTCGGTGACCGGGTTCTACTCAAAGTCTCACCCTGGAAGGGTGTGGTACGCTTTGGAAAACGGGGCAAGCTTAATCCGCGATACATTGGACCATTCGAAATTACCGAGAAGATCGGTAAGGTTGCTTACAGATTGAACCTACCTGAAGAGTTAAGTGCGGTACACAATGTTTTCCACATATCTAACCTGAAGAAGTGTTTGTCGGATGAAACACTTGTGATTCCTTATAAGGAACTGACGATTGACGAGCAGCTACACTTTACTGAGGAACCGATTGAAATCACTGATCGAGAGATCAAAATCCTCAAACGTAGCCAAATACCTCTTGTACGAGTCCGTTGGAACTCGCGACGTGGCCCAGAGTATACCTGGGAGCGGGAAGACCAGATGAAGCACAAGTATCCCCAGCTGTTCCCAAACGAAAACCCCAGCACTGAAGCTACAACCGAATTTCGGGACGAAATTCCAAACTAACGGGGGGATGATGTGACACCCCGTTGAAACGCTTTCACTTACGCTAGCTTGACGGTGGCTGCCTTAACTTTCGGGACGAAAGTTCCTAAAACTTGGGGATAATGTGACACCTCGGGTTTTCCCGGACAACCTTTCGATGTAACATGTGTGTACGTAATCTATTAAAATGAAATTTGAACTATTGTATTACATGTTATGTGTATTTATGTATATATATATATATATATTTGTATGTGTAATATATATGTGTGTGTGTAATACTAGTGAACCTCAACCCGACTCGATACATGCTCGGTCTCGAGTGAACAGTAGTGATGGGCCGTTTGGGCCTTGACACCCCTTAGCCCACCCGGAAACAACCCTTGACCCACTCGATATATATACCGGCCAACCCTCACCATTTTACCATTTTGCAACATTTTCTCTCACACTCTCACACTCTCTACCTCTCACTAAAACCCTAAAACCCTAACCAAGATCACCTTCCTCTCCTTTCCTTCTCCCTCTCGGATCAACCAACATCAAGAGCATCCTCGGTTCGAACTCGGAATCATCACTAGAAGGCTTCATCCTTGCACCAACTTGAACACCTTTGTGTCTCACTTGAATCGGTTAGTGTTATTATGTTCACTAGGTGTTTGTTGCACAATGTTGATAAATTGCCTTGAAATGTTTGCATGATTGTTGGTTATTTAGTTGTTATTGTTGATTGTTACTCTTGTTTGAGAAAATAGAGTGCTTTCCGGTTGTTACAATGTTTGGTTAGATGTTTGGTTAGATCGATGATTGTTATATGTTTCGGATCATGTTAATAAAAAGATATGTTATATTGTTTAGGTTGAATGGTTTTTGTTATCCGAATGACATTAAGGGTTTGGTTAGAGGGTTTATACATAAATTTTGGGTTGTTTATTGAGGAATGGGGTTTGAATGTTCATAAATAGTTGCTTGAATGTTATATGAATATGATGATGAACAGCATGAATGTCACTTAAATATTTTGAATATGCTTTGTTTGATCCGATTTAGACACAAAATAGACAAACAAACATGTTTAGTGGGCATAGTACTATGTTTCATGAAAATGCAATTCTATTGGTCAGTACATTGCAGGTTCTAGAAGTTTTGCTGCACGTAATCACGGTTGCGAGTCGTAACCTTTGGTTGCGACTCGAGACCACATCAAGTCTTGTCGAGATCTCCCGGTTGCGAGTCGCAATCAACGCGTATCGAATCCGGTTGCGAGTCGTAACCACTGCTGCTAAGTCGGAACCGCTAGTTGCGAGTCGTAACCTCTGGTTGCGACTCGTAACCAAAACGTGATGAACCGAGACCTCGGTTGCGAGTCGTAACCTCGGTTGCGAGTCGCAACCACCCTTGTCTCGACTGGGCTATTTTGGTGTTATTGGGCTTTGACTGTTGGGCTTTCTGTTGACTGGGCTACGTGTTGTTGCTGCTGATTGTATGTTTAGGGCTGACCCAATAACCCAACTGTTTGTTGTTACGTGTTTGCTATGTGTGCTTGCTGTACGTGTTCGCTATGTGTTTATTTGTACCCAACTTGACCCATACTTGGTAACCATGCTAGGACGTGGTGACCAACATACTTGACCGGGTAAAATAATCTACCGAGCAACCCAAGGTGAGTTCACAACTTAAAAGCATGCGTCCCGGTGGTTTGGGACACGAGACTGAAACAACCCTATCCCCTCGTAAAGGGGATACCATTCACTTTCCTTCCCTAGTTACTGGGAACAAACTTACTTTTCCTTCCCTTGTATTGGGAAACCTTTTAGTTAATTACTGTTTATACGGAATGCAACCAAACGGCACTAAACGAAACTCTATCACTCAAGTCCCTACTACATAATACCGATTAGTCGCCGGGGCCAGGCGAACGGGTTATTAGTTGATAGCGCTATTTAGGTTTTACCAACCTCACACCGTGCCATGGTATGGGATCGGTCGTGAACTAATGTACTCAGGCATCCGTCAATGATGATAGAACATTGACATCGGGGCATCCTGCGGAAACGCAAACGGTTACCTAGTGTTCGGTATTGGAAAAACAGTTTAGTCGCTAACTGGTAGCTCCCCATGGCATGTATAAACGGATAAATTAACTGGTGAAACAAGTTTTTGGTAATTAAAACTGGACAACTAGTGAACTCACTCAGCATTATTGTTGACCCCCTTACTGCATGCTTTGCAGGTAACCATTGACGAAGGAGCTTGCTGCTTGGGAACGAGTAGTGTCTGTCCACCCTTGTGTTGGGTGTTACCTTATTTTGAACTATGAACTTGTTTAAACTGCCTTACTTATGCTTCCGCTACTTATTACTGTTTGAACTTGAAACCTTAAACTCTGAACTTGATATTTGCTAATCTTATGGTTAGTAAGTATTACTTTTTGTTATCAATTTAATTAGTCAATATAATTGGTGGCTGGATCCTGGTCAGTCACGCCCTCAAAGCGGGTGCTATCCGCAGGTGGATTTTGGGGGTGTGACACCGACCACTAGCAGAAGAACCCGACACGTCTTCTATGATTATTCGAAACAATCACGAACCACAATGGATTCAGACTCATTGTTGCGAATTTGGTTTCTTCGGTACAGGCTGATCAACCGTCCGGAGAAGAGTATGTTGACATAGGAGAGTTGATGCAATTTTCCAACTCATCTTTAGTGGTTTCTGTAAGGATGCATTTCACGGTAAACGATGCAGCTGATGAAACCAAAGCTGTTATTTCGGTTGTTCAGTACTTCCGAGACGATTCAAGCGAGTCTTATGAAGCAAGTGTCTGTCTATTCAATTGAGAGGAATCATTGCATTACATCCCAGTTGAAAATAAGTGGTTGTAATGACGGGACCCTTGATTTGAAACAAAATCGTTTGTGACTATGGGAAACACAAGTTTTCTTTTTGAGCTTGATGGATGTCCGTTATCTAAACGCTTCTCCTTACATTACTGATCTGGAATTGGAAAACCGTTGTGTATTTGCTTACTGATCTGGAATTGGAGAACCGTTTTGTATCTGAATCAGTTTCTCAAACAAACACTACGCACCCTTCCTTTTATTCTGTAAATATTAAATAAAGAATAACCCTAGCTGGAAACAAACCAACAAAATCCGAATATAGAAAAAAATCAGCAACCATTTTTCCGTACCCATCCCCACGTTGATAGCTTCTGTTTTATTACATTCATACGACGCGGCTTTTTGTTCTTCAATCTTTGTTACTTATTAATGTTTTATTTTTTTCTACTTTTAGAAAGGTTTGACATCCTCACGACTGTGTGATAAAACCACTTATTTTGCTAGTTGGTTTTATAAGTCAAAGTTACGTTGCTATTCAGATTCAGGAAGACATGTCGGCTTCCGTACCCATCCCCGCATTGATAGCTTCCGTTTTATTACAGTCATACGGCACGACTTTTTGTTCTTCAATCTTTGTTACTTGTTAATGTTTTATTTTTTTCTACTTTTAAAAAGGTTTGACCACCTCACGACTGTAAAATGTCTTGTGTGATTGGCACCTTAAACCCCTTATATACTTTGAGAAAAATCCAATTTTCGAATAATACGGGCTGTATAACATTATACGGCCCGTATACAACGTTCGTATACATTATATACGACCAGGTAACTGATTTTCACATGGTGTATACGCGCCGTATAATGTTATACGACCCGTATAGAATTTAAAAAACTAATAAAGTCTGTGCCAGCAGACTTTGTCAGTTTTTTTTAATTCTGTACGGGCACACGGCATTATACGGCCCGTATATACTATGTGAAAATAAGTTTTTTCCATGTGTTAATATTAGGACCCTATTAAAAATTAGGATTAATTTAAACAAGTCAACCAAACGAGTCATGTTGGCTCAATCTCGACTCTTTTACTAACCTAGCCAATTTGTTACAAGCTTTTCCTAACCTTCTTGCTAGCCAGCTTTGAGCGACCTTCGAGTCAAGTCAAGATACATATGGAAATCGAGTGATATCCAAAACCCTAAAAAGTGTACAAGTAGACATGCATGGTGTACAAGTACAACAACACATGTTAAACCACATGTTTGGTTTTATAACAACAACAAACACTTTGACCGCACGTGACTATCTACCAAACCTTAAAACTGTTATACAGCAGAAAGTGAATGCGAGCTTTAAAGTCCTGAAACCCCACCACCATCATCTTCAAGATTCAACCAAAAATACCATCTTCATTTTACCATTTTACCCCTCTCCCCACTGTAAACCACCGCCGTACATCCAGCTGGCCACCACTTCCGTACATTACAAATCTTACGCCTTCAATCTTTACTGGTACCCCAATCTTTGTTTCATTATTATAATATAATAATCTCACCACTTTGTTATAATAATAATAATATTAATAAATAATAATTTGGGGTTTTATTCTGTTGTGTTTTTTTTTTCAATGTGGGTTAGGGATTATTGTCGGGTTTCTTCAAGGGTTTTTGCAGATTGCATTCAAGGTTTCAAGTGGGTTCATGTTTTGTATGAGTGTGTGAATTAGTGTGTGTTCAATGGATACCCATGGAAGACTGATTGCTGGTTCACACAACAGAAATGAGTTTATTCTAATCAATGCAGATGAAGTTGGAAGGGTAAGTTTGGGCTCTAAAATGTTGCAGATCTTGATTATTTTGTTTTTATAAACCTAGGGCCGTTTGTTTACCTCTTAATTAAGAGGCTCTTAATGGTTCAGACCTCTTACTGGTACGGCACTTAATGGTTCAGACTGTTTGTTTCACGAGCAATGTCTGAATGGTTCAGACATTTGCCTCACAGAGTCTGAATGGTTAAGACCTCTGATCTGAATTGGTCAGACATTTGCCTTTGAACGGTTAAGCATTATACAGGCTCTTAATGGTTCACACCTCTTATTGGTTCAACACTTAACCATTCAGATGTTGCCAAACATTATTATCGGCCGCTGAGTCATGGTTTGAATTATTAAAATCCAATATGCCTAATTTTAACGTGACTTCCATTTGATTTCTTGTTATAAACTTAAGTTTTGATTCCACATAGGTTACTTCTGTGAAAGAATTAAGTGGCCAAATATGTCAAATTTGCGGAGACGAAATCGAAATAACGACGGATGGGGAGCCGTTTGTGGCTTGCAATGAATGTGCATTGCCGGTTTGTAGAACTTGCTACGAGTATGAAAGAAGGGAGGGTAATCAAGCTTGCCCTCGGTGCAAAACAAGATACAAAAGGATCAAAGGTATTGAGTAATGAATTTTGTTGCGTGTAATTTAGTGAAAGTAGAAGGACTGAATTGGAACTTTTGATATTAGGGAGTCCAAGAGTTGATGGTGATGAAGAAGAAGATGAGTTTGATGATTTGGTTAATGAATTTGATCTCAGGAGAGACCCTCATCATAGTTTTTATGAGCATTCTTCGCGCCTGAATTTTGCTACTCATAAATCCTGTATTTCCGGTTTTGCCACTCCGTATGAGGTGGATGCAGCCGGTCCTAGCCACGACGTCCCCCTTCTTACTTATGGTGAAGAGGTAATGGTAACACGAGTGCAATCTTTTTATTAGGGGCAGTGTTTGGATAATTTACTATGTAATATTAAATAAGCGTTGTATGATAATCAGCTGTAGTGTTCAAATCCAAACACCCCCTTAGTTCTATTTGCTTTAAAGGTAGAAAGATGTGATTTGTTTCGTTTTAAAAGTTTCAACTTGCAAAATTGTAGGATGATGACAGCCATGCTTTAATCATCCCACCATTCATGGATCCGTCGAAACGAGTCCATCCTATGCAGTGTTTTGATACCAGTTCATCAATATCTTGTAAGTATCAAGTTTCCTGTTGAGATCTAGGTAGTTAAAGGCGCAAGGCCCAAAAAAGCGTACTCCGGGACAAGCAAGACACATGTCTATCCGGGCTGTTGCAGCCTTGCTTTAGTCCGGTCCAGGCTGTTTTGGCTTGTTCAGACCGTTTAAAAGAAGTTTTGGTCGGTTCAGGCCTTTTTTCCCTCACCTGAACAAGCGCTTTTGACTACATAGGTTGAGAGTTGATTTTTGTTAGTAATTTTGCATGGCTTTTTTTGGCTTAATCATTTTGTGGTTGTTGTTGGTGGTTTGTACCAGTGCCCCCTAGGCCAATGGACCCGAAGAAAGATTTAGCGGTTTATGGGTATGGAACGGTTGCATGGAAGTATAGAATGGAGGAATGGAGGAGAAGACAGGCCGATAAACTTGAGATTATTAATCACCAGGGGAGTGGTGGAGATCCAGATGATGCTGATTTACCCAAGTAGGTGTTTTCTTTCATTTCTAATAGTTATTTAGTTGTCTTTATAGTCATTTCTGTTCATTACTTAAAGTATGTGTATTTCATTGCATCATGAATTACCTTAGATACTAAGATCCATAGCACAGCCACTTTGACTTTGAAGTCAAAGAAATCTTTGTTGAATTTATATTTTATACAAGGAGTAAAATGCACGGATAGTCCCTGTGGTTTGGTGAAATTTCACCTTTAGTCCCCAACTTTTCAAAATTACACTCTTAGTCCCTGTGGTTTGACAAGTTGTTACTCGGATAGTCCCCAAAGCGGATGGAGGTTAGTTTTTCTGGTTAAGTGGGTGTGAAATGACAAGGACTATCCGAGTAACAACTTGTCAAACCACAGGGACTATCCGAGTAACAACTTGTCAAACCACAGGGACTATGAATAACCTTCATCCGCTTTGGGGACTATCCGAGTAACACCTTGTCAAACCATAGGGACTAAGAATGTAATTTTGAAAAATTGGGGACTAAAGGTGAAATTTCACCAAACCACAGGGACTATCCGTGCATTTTACTCTTTATACAAGTATGTTTCATTATTTTTGAGAACAAGGTCGATATTTAGTATCTACATCAAATAGCATGATGAGTGTTCTAAGTACAAAAAGTTGTGCTAAAATGAATGGTATGTATGTTTTTTATGTGGAAAAGTTATAATATTGTGTTAATTTGGTATTACAGGATGGATGAGGGGAGGCAACCACTGTCACGGAAGATACCGATTCCCTCAAGCAAGATAAGTCCGTATAGAATGGTGATAATGTTGCGTATGGTGATACTTGGTCTCTTCTTTCATTATAGAATACTTCATCCCGTAAATGATGCATTTGGTTTGTGGCTCACATCAGTTATCTGTGAGATATGGTTTGCCGTTTCGTGGGTCTTAGATCAATTCCCAAAATGGTTTCCTATCGAGCGTGAAACATACTTGGATCGTTTATCATTAAGGTATACGCACCTCACTATGTCAGTAATTGCCACCTCTGTACGGTCCCTTATCTCTTTGAATGTTTAAAGTTGTTTTACTTCGTATATAGATATGAGAAAGATGGGAAGGCTTGTGAGCTAGCCCCTATAGATGTGTTTGTGAGCACAGTGGATCCCTTAAAAGAACCACCACTCATTACTGCAAACACGGTGCTATCCATCTTGGCCGTAGATTATCCCGTGGATAAAGTTGCTTGTTATGTCTCTGATGATGGTGCCGCCATGCTTACATTCGAAGCACTTTCAGAAACATCCGAGTTTGCAAGGAAGTGGGTCCCATTTTGCAAGAAGTTTAATATAGAGCCACGTGCTCCCGAGTGGTATTTTGCTCAAAAGGTTGATTATCTTAAAGATAAAGTACATCCGGCGTTTGTCCGCGAACGCCGCGCTATGAAGGTTTGGAAAAAGATATTCTCATTTTTGTTTGTTGTTTGCTTTAAAAGTATTAAACTTTGGGCATAATTTCTTTATATAATTATTGGAAATACAGAGGGATTATGAGGAGTTTAAGATACGGATTAACGGGCTTGTGTCCATGGCCCAAAAGGTTCCAGAGGACGGATGGACAATGCAAGATGGTACTCCATGGCCCGGAAACAATGTTAGGGATCATCCTGGAATGATCCAAGTCAGTGCATGATTTCTCAACTTTTTAACCTTTTGTTTTCATGATTATACATGCTTCAAGGAATAATTATACGCGTACGTAAAATTATTGAAATTTGTACATGTTCAACAGGTTTTTCTAGGAAATAATGGGGTTCAAGACGTCGAAGGAAACGAATTACCGCGTCTTGTTTATGTTTCTAGAGAGAAAAGGCCCGGATTTGACCACCACAAGAAAGCCGGTGCCATGAATGCTTTGGTATGAACTTATCTTCATAACTATCATGGATTATACTTTCAAAATTATTTTCTTGATTGCTTTTAACTTATACGGTTTTCTCTTTGAAGATCCGAGTGTCGGCGGTTATTACAAATGCACCATACATGCTCAATGTAGATTGCGATCACTATATAAACAATAGTAAAGCTCTCAGGGAGGCTATGTGCTTCATGATGGACCCTATATGTGGAAAGAAAATTTGTTATGTTCAATTTCCCCAACGATTTGATGGGATCGATCGTCATGATAGATACTCAAATCGCAACGTTGTCTTCTTTGATGTATGTCACCACCTTATTCATAGTTGTTAATAGCGACCATAGCGGTCGCTATAGCGCGCTTTATGACGATGCGACTATGTGTCGCTAAGTTGGTCATGGCGATGAATAGCGATTTTAGCGACAGTTATTATTTTTTTTAATGACATAAAGGGTTATAGCTATAAAATAGCTAGATTTATAGGTTTTTGTTAAATATACGTAAAATAGCATATATACAAGGGTATTTTGATGTAATATACATATAAAAATTTTCAAAATTCTTTTTCTAGTGTAATCGCTATTTATAAAATTGCCGTCGCTATTTGTCGCTATGTAGCCTAGCCATGCCTTGTCGCTATTTGTCGCTATTCGCTATCGGCAACTATGACCTTATTCCATTCGGTATTATCGTAGCGGACCTATGTCGAGTATGATTTTTTTTTCTTTTATGTTGTTTAATCTTTTTTCATTGTCGTGACAGATTAACATGAAGGGACTGGATGGAATCCAAGGACCGATATATGTTGGAACCGGATGTGTTTTCAGGAGACAAGCATTGTATGGATTCGACGCACCAACTAAAAAGAAACCGCCTGGAAAAACCTGCAACTGTTTGCCAAAATGGTGTTTGTGTTGTTTCTCATCAAGAAATAAAAAGAAAAGCAATGAGAACTCAAAGAAAATAATGAAAAAGATGAAGAAAATGATGGAATCTTCAACTCGAATACACGCGTTGGAGAATATTGAAAAGGGAACTGAAGGTAGTTAATTGGTAGTTTGAAGTTTGGAATTTTTTATATATTTATTTTTATAAAATGGGCATTTGTTGCAGGATCTGATAGTGAAAAATTGTCACTTGTGTCTCAAATAAAGTCGGAAAATTCATCTATCATCATGACTCAGATAAAATTTGAAAAGAAACTCGGGCAATCTCCCGTGTTTGTCGCTTCAACATTTTTAGAAGAAGGTGGTGTTTTGCCAGGAGCATCATCTGCATCACTCTTGAAAGAAGCCATTCATGTCATAAGTTGCGGTTATGAAGATAAAACCGAATGGGGAAAAGAGGTTTGTAAGAAAATACATACGTAGGCACGTAGCTGTTTTCATTTCTTCTTATTTTTTCCTTTTGAGTTCATGATGGAAAAGTAAAATGTTTGGGTCTAAACGGGTTAGGTAAGGTTGGGTCAAAACTTAAGTGGGTCAGGTAGGGTTGGGTCAAAACGGGCCAGGTAGGCTTGAACGAATCCGTCTACGCCTTTTGAGTAAAGTGATTTTGAAGGGTGTAAACATTAGTATACACTTCATGCCACCTTTGAGCCGGCCGTTTCATTTTTATTCGAGTTTTAAAAGTTTTTCCCATTTGACCCACGGGAGCGAACGTTTAACCTAAATCAATCCATATTTAGATACACGGGTCAAAACTTTATTATGGTTTCTTGTAAAATACAGGTTGGATGGATTTATGGTTCCGTTACGGAGGATATCTTGACAGGGTTCAAGATGCATTGTCATGGTTGGCGGTCGGTTTATTGCATTCCGAAGAGGCCTGCCTTCAAGGGTTCGGCTCCAATTAATCTTTCGGATCGTCTTCACCAAGTTCTTAGGTGGGCCTTGGGGTCGGTTGAAATCTTGTTAAGCAGGCATTGTCCAATTTGGTACGGTTATGGGTGCGGTTTAAAGCCTTTGGAGAGACTGTCATACATAAATTCTGTGGTTTATCCGTTAACCTCCCTTCCATTGGTTGCTTACTGCACACTTCCCGCCGTTTGTCTCCTTACCGGGAAATTTATCGTTCCTGAGGTAAAATTACGTATATACCCTTGTTTAAGCAATATCACATATTACTCTAAAATATGTTTTACTAGAGCCCGGTTGTGTCTGATTTGATTATTCAATTCTAAAATTGCGTCTCCAAACAACTTATACGCGTTTTGTCTTTTGGTGCAGATAAGCAACTATGCTAGCATTATATTCATGCTCATGTTTCTATCAATTGCGGTCACAAGTATTTTAGAAATACAATGGGGTGGTGTCGGGATCGACGACTTTTGGAGAAACGAGCAATTTTGGGTCATAGGTGGTGTCTCGTCTCATCTTTTCGCTCTATTTCAAGGTCTACTAAAAGTGTTGGCTGGAGTGGACACAAATTTCACGGTTACCTCTAAAGGAGGTGATGACGGGGAATTTTCGGAGCTCTATGTTTTCAAATGGACCACGCTTTTGGTCCCGCCATTGACATTACTATTCTTAAACATTGCGGGTGTGGTTGTTGGGATCTCGGATGCAATTAGCAACGGGTACGAGTCGTGGGGCCCACTTTTCGGGAAACTATTCTTTGCTATATGGGTGATTCTTCATCTGTATCCTTTCCTCAAGGGTATGATGGGAAAACAAAAGAATGTTCCGTCGATAATAGTTGTTTGGTCGATCCTTTTAGCTTCGATCCTCACGCTTTTGTGGGTGCGGGTCAACCCGTTTGTAAGTAAAGACGGGATCGTGTTGGAAGTATGTGGGTTGGACTGTGATTAAGTATGCAGGTATGAAGTAGTAGTATAGAATGACAGGAAGATGTTGGGTAGGGTTTGTAGATAGAAATAGGCAGGGCAGGAGTAAGTTTGTGGTAGATTTGAGGCTTTGACTTTGATTTTTAATTTTGACTTTAATGATTTTGACTTTGGGGGTTGGACCTGTAACTCAAATCAATTGACATCCATTTGAAACAATTGGATTTTTGGTTATGTTTTATCCCAAATGAGCCATTGATGGAGTCGATATGGACTGACAACCGGTCTTTTTGATTAATGTTGATTTCAGACCGAAAAGTAGAGTTTTTAGCCAAACGGGAAAACTATTTACCAAATAGGTGTGATTTTAAAACTCTTTTTTCTTTGACTCTCCATGGTCTTGGCACCTTCATTGCCATTTGACCTCTCCAGTGCCACTGTCATTTGTGTTAAACAGGCCAACCACACCGTATTCTCCAGTTTAATAAATGAAAGAGAAAAATGCCCGGATAGTCCCTGTGGTTTCGCCTTTTTTCACCTATAGTCCCCAACTTTCTAAAACTACCTGAATAGTCCCCAAGTTTTTATTTTTTGTTCCCGGATAGTCCTTGGGTCTAACTTCAGTTTGTTTTCTCTGTTAAGAGGGTGTGAAATGACCAATTTACCCTTTCCTTAAAAAGGGCAAACCACAGGGACTAGATCAGAAATATTATCATCTTTCACCATTAAAAATCTTCTTCCTCTTCTCTGTGTTTTCTCCGGCGAACAACACCCACTTCAGCTCACCCTATTTCACCTCTGATTACCCCATCATTAATCACATCCGGCGACCACCTCTCCACTGTCAAACCTCCGATCGACCACCACCATCCTCGATTAAATCTACCCTCATTTACAACAATCATGATTATACCTATGGCAATGAGATGTAAACCCCAATGAGAATGAACAGAATCAACCCTTTTCCTCCTCACCAACTTCTAAACCCCAATTTTGCACCCCCCCATTAGCCCCCTGATTCGACTCAGCAACAAACCCAGGAATCAAACAATCAGAATATGGATTTTTTACACAGGTAATGGTTTTTCTGGGCTGAATGAGATGCTATTCACTACCTGTTTAACAAACTCACCTCAAACCCAACAGAAATCAACTACGTCCCTGTTTTCAACACCCATTTGAACCCAATGATAAGCTTTAACAATTTCAGGAAAAAAAATCATGTAAATTGTGCATAGACATAAAAAAAAATTTGAGCTTTCATACCTTGATTCTTGAGTCGACTGAAAATTAGAGAAAACTATAAACTTTGGTATTAATCAGGGATCGCAATGGTGTTCGCTTGATCGTTGTGAAATACAGTGAGTATGGGGGTTGCCGGCCGATGTCGGCTCTGGTGGGGATCGGACGGAGATGAAGAAAAAGATGTCGGCTCTGCTCACCACCGCCTCAAGTTTTTTGGAGATTTTCCACAATGGTGGTTTAATGTATGTATGTGTTCGGTTTTAAATTGAATTGTCTGATGTATGTATGCAGGCTTTAAATTGAAATTGTCTCTCAATTATATATGTATGTACTGGGTTGAGTTGATGATGGGGTAAGACTGGAGGTGGGTTGGGTAAAGAAGATGATAATGGTGAGATAAGGTTTGGGGTGATGAAGATGATGACAGTGGGACCTATTTAAATATTTCTTTTAATATTAAAAATTAAAAAAATTTATTAGTAAGGGTATTTTTGTAATTTCACACCCATCTAACATTAAAAACTAACCCAGTTACGCGTCAGGGACTATCCGAGAACAAATTTGCAAAACTTGGGGACTATTCAGGTAGTTTTAGAAAGTTGGGAACTATAGGTGAAAAAAGGCGAAACCACAAGGACTATCCGGGCATTTTTCTCTAAATGAAAGAAAGAAAGAAGGGAAAAGAAATTAAGTCAAAAAGTCTATTTTGAGGGGGAAAGCTAGTAAGAAGGATTATTTAAAATTCTTTTTTTTTTCAATTGAAAAACTCATGAACAACAATCCTTTCCAATTTCTTTTTAGCTTCTTTCACGCCTATTTAAAAAGAACTTGGGAAAAGTGTAAGTGCCCAGATATTGAAAAACTATTTATACGGAAAAGATAAAGAAGCGAGAGTCACGAATTAGAGAATAAAAATCGAGGTTGACAAATTAAGCTAATGACAGATGGAATGAATTGGACAATTGAGAGGAAATGAAGAAAAGAGTGTTTGGTTGGTCGATATAATAAAATCGCGCATTCCAAAATGCATTTCATCCCTCCCTCGTGTTTTTTTCCATTTCATTCCCTCTTCACCCTTCATTAACAACACCACAACCCACTACCGTTGCCACCACCCACTACCATTGTCATCCGCCGCCGTCACCCACAACCGCCGTCACCCGCCACCGTAGTTGCCGCCACCCACCTCCATCCCCGCCACCGCCGTCGCCGCCATCAACCATCTTCGTTGCCACCTCCGGTCACCGTCATCGCCACCCACCTCCGCCATCGCTATCAACCACCACCACCCACCGCCCTCACCGCTACCACCTGCCACCATCGTCGCCACCACTACCACCTTTGACCACCGTCGCCACCCACCTTCGCTGTCACCCACCACCACCATTGCTGTCACCACCCGTCGCCGTCTCCACTCGCCACCGTCTCCACCCAGCACCGCTGCTACAACTGCTACCCATCACCACCCACCATCGCCGCCCATCATTGACCACTGCCATCCGATTTTATTCCTTCGTCTTTTCTCGCATACCAAACAACAAAAAGTTGTTCATTCCATTTTCACATGGTAAGCAAACAAGACATGCAATGGTAATGATCAATTCCATTACCTCATCTATTCCATTACCTCGTTCATTCAATTCTCCCCTCCATTCCGTTACCCCATACCAAACAGAAAAGGTGGAAGGGGTGGTTATTCCCTTCAATCCAAAAAACTAAATTAAAAAAACATAATTTCATTAATTTATATAAAAAACCAACAATACTTGAACAAACTTAGTAAACATGCAAAAAAAAAAAAAAAAAAAAAAAACTACAACTAAAAATCTACAATACAAAAAAATAAATAAATAAAAGAAAATGAAATAATTATGCTACAATAATTAAACTAATCGTCATCTGAATCGTTCCAATCTGGTAGGGTTGCAACGTATTTTGTAACATCGTATCAAAATCTAAGGTGTTTTTCTTCATCCTGCAACTCCAAAATTACATTGTCGTTAATGACTATATCAATCGAAGACTCCAACACGTAAGCATGGGATATTGCATTCCCATCATGCTTTCTTCTTAGCTTTCCCGTATCCTCAAGCTCCTTTGCTGTGGCGGCTGTGGCGGCCACTTAGGTAAAAAATTCCATACCCCATTGAGTCGGATGAGTCAGAAATATCTTTTTTTCAAAACCTTTCGAATTTGATGCCTCCACATCTGATGGCAAACCAAGACTACTAGAACTGGACGCATCCATTGAATTTTTTTTTGATGTAAATTGTGTAGATGGTAGAAGAGAGTAGAGATGGGCATACCGGGTTTTTTTTTTATACCCGGAACCGGTTCTTGTATGAGTGTGGGTGTAACCGTTTCTTGTATGAGTGTGGGTGTAACTGGTTGAGATCATTAATACTGGAACCGATAGCAACCGATCCCGGGTAGGGTTGTAACCGGTTCTATCGGGTAATTCAATAAAAACGCTGCAAGTTACTGTAGGAATCGGTTCTTAAAAAAATACCTTAAATTGATAAAACCTTAATATCATAAAAAAAGACAATCACTAATACTTTGAATGAAAAAATTACATATTAAAAAATGTAACGTCCCAAAATTTAATTATATGCATTTATATATATTGCTATAGTATGCTACAAGAAATAATTAGGAGTGTGAACCTAGTTAGAAGGAGAATTAGAACTTTAACTAAAAGGAATAAGTTTTTGATCATTTAAAAATAAGTGTTCATACGTAAGGGGTTAAACGTGTAAGTAATGAAAGTTAATTTGATAAAACAAATAAAAACACACCACACACACAATGTGTGTGTGGGTGTCGTAGGAACAAGAAGGGAAGAAGGGAAAACCCTCATCTTCACAAAATCAGGAAAATTGAAGGGAAATCATGGCTTAAATCATTGCATGAACACATAGAATCGTTCATCTAAGCTAGTCTAACAAGAGGTAAGTTGAATTTTATGATTTGATGAACTTTCATAAGTGGGTTATAATCAAACAGTGAAATTGAGGCGGTGTTTGGCCTAGCTTTTATTTTTTGGCTTATGCTTATATTTTAAAGTAGCTTATAGCTTATTTTCTATCATTTGATAAACTCTTTTTAAGTGTTTGGATTAGCTTATAGCTTATTTTCTATCATTTGCCGTTACACAAATAAGCTTCTTCAAATAAGTTAAAAAACCATATTCAAATAAACTTCTTCAAATTAGCTTATATAAGCTAATAAGCATAAGTTTAAAAAGCTAAACCAAACACCAAGTTAAGCTTATTTTGTAAAAAAAAAAAAAAAGGCTATAAGCTTTGTTAAAAAAAGCTAGATCAAACACCCCCTGAATGAAGTTAAGTATGAACATTTGATAGAATCATTATATAAAAGCTGAATTATACTTGAATTTTGATGTTCTTTATGATTAGAAGTGACAACCCACTTAAAGTACGAGTGTTATGAGATGTAATGAGGAATTCTTGTTTAAATTAATATAAGGGTCATGTATGATGATATTCATAATGATAACTTGTTAGTTGGAATTGAATTAGATGGAAGGATATATGAAATTCGATTGAGTTCAATGTTCTTGTTAATCTTGATACGATTTAGTAAAATTATGCATATGATACTTGTACATTATGCTTTAAAAATGGTATGAGCACCAAGTGTTTGTTAAAATGCTTGAATGAAATGATCATATGTTATTACAATGTTAAATGGTTATAATTGGGAATTATTAGTTGCTAATTTGATTATGTTAAGAACGGAATGAAAAGAATGACATGAGATTAAAGTAAGTGATTTTGGATTGTAGGAGTTAAGGAAGAAGGCTCAAGTAGTTCCGGATCGCAAACAAACAACGACAAAGGTAAGTCTTAATGCTTACAAAATTTAGTAATGTGTAATGTCCACGTTATGTTATTATTCTAGATTTGTAAATTGTTATACGTAAAAATGAGTTTATGCAAAAGTTCATATTTGGATATGGGTCGAACGAGTAGAATGTGCCATATGTCAAGTTTGGAAAACTTGATGTTAAACCAAGTATAAGTTAATGTAGAAGATTCATGATGAATCCCATTAGAAACCAATGCTTGAAGTATTACCTATAAGTCCGAATAAAGGTTTGAACCTTAAAGTTTGGTTGAATTAAAGTGACTAATTATTTGTTATGAATGTAGGTAAATCGTCTTGATAGGCGACGTTACGTTGGAATGGACACACTATCTCAAAAGCTTCCGCTATGATACTTGACTAACGGGTCAAAACTTTTGTAACAAGACTTTATGTTATGTTTTAGCTTTTGTAAACACTTAACTTTAAAAGATTTCGGAACTCATGTCATTTATGTTTATAATGGTTATTTTGAAATTGGATGTAAACTTTTATGTAAGTTAAGTTGGGTGTTTATGTCAAAGTTTTATAGTTGATTTTATAAGTTTTATGTTTGACCCGTTTTGTTTTCATGATTTAAGTTCTTATGTTTTAATAAGAATTTTAGTTCCTTATAAAAAAACACAAACATATTGCATTGTAACCGGTTTATTTCTTTGACCATTTACTTGTCGTGGGTGCAGCCATTTGACTTGTGGCTCGCTTTGGTTGGGCCACTTCCGTACAATCGTCTTCGGAATCATTAGTCTCTACTTCGTCTTCTTCCTCTTCATCAACAATCTTCTTTCAAAGCTTTACAATACTTGTTCTTAATATGCTTCGTCAATGTAGAATTGGAGTCCTTGCTTAACAAAGCTCCACAATGTTTGCATTGAGCCTTTTGAGAACCGTCGCTCATTTCCACCAAATCCCAATTGCACCATACCTCTATATTGCGATTATGTGTGAGTGTCCCAACAACATATGGAGCGGATTGAGGACCCTTGTTGACGGATGGAGAATTAGTTATTTTGGAATTCTTGGATGCCATAGTATCAAAGGAATCAAGAGCTTATTGAGTAGAAAAAGAATCAAGAAGAAGATGAAGATGGTGTGATAATCAAATGAATTATGTTCACTATATATACTAACTGGGAATCGATTCCAACGGTAACAATGCATTAAATGGGTGGTTTGCAACGGCTAGAAATCGATTCCAACGGCTAGGAATCGATTCCAACGGTAACATAACCATTAAATGGTAGAATTTAATGCACCAGGTTGGATTTGGTTACGGAGGAACCGGTTCCCGGTTGGAACCGGGTACAAACCAATTTTTTTTTTTTTATAAAATGTGGAACCGGGTAAGAACCTACGGGTTTTTTGAACCCGGAACCGGTTCTTCAATAAAGCGAGTAGGAACTGGAACCGGTTCCAGGTTGGGTCTACCGGGTCAGGTTTGGAACCGGTTATTATGCCCATCTCTAGAAGAAAGTGGTTTAAATTTGATTAAAAATTTGATATTTGTTATGAATGCATCCATTTTATGGCCCAACCCAATGTTTATGGGCTTTAGCCTTTTAGGGTTATTGTACTAGTTTATATACACAATGTATATGTAAGATGAAGGTGATGATTGAATCAATTTTCTCCATATATTTCTTTCTTGTTTTATCACACGTTATCAGCACCTTTGCTCTTTAATCGATTTTCAATCGGATTTGTTTTTTTTTAATCATATTTTCTATTGGAGATTCGAGTATGTTTCAACAACACCCTCATCATCGCCAAACCCACATCAAATATTACTAACAAGTTTCTAAGTACCAAAACAAATCATCATCGTCCTTCTCCATCTTTGACTACTCCCTTCGTGACAAGCATCCCTGATCACCGATTCCGCAGGCCGTCACCAACCGAAGACCATCCGTGGCTTCTTCTGTTTTGTTGCACGAACCACACGTTAGGGTTGCGATGACAACTGTAACAAACATCATCTCTATAATCGTTATTAAATATTAGAAAGTACCATGCACCGTCGCTTACAGTTGGAAAAGAACCACCACGTACACCAACAAGCACTGAGGGAGGATACACCACAGGTATTTTGAAACAACTCCGGTACATCAATTCTCGTCGATTGTTCTCGATTCGGTTTGGTCGACAACCAGGTAACAATTATCAAACTCTCTATTTTTAAATTATGCTTATATGT
Source organism: Helianthus annuus (assembly GCF_002127325.2). NCBI lineage: Eukaryota > Viridiplantae > Streptophyta > Magnoliopsida > Asterales > Asteraceae > Helianthus > Helianthus annuus. The sequence continues at coordinate 100,479,670 of NC_035434.2, forward strand.
GCTTGAACTAATTAGATATTTCAGTTGGGATTTTGTTCCTACAAGTGGAGTTTTAAATATAAATAGATAAAAACTGGGTATAAAAATCTCTAATAAATTGGATGGTATACCACAAAGTGAATAGAGTGGGCCTTCTTGTAAAGCCAGACTTAGTTTCTTAACTCATTTGCACACACATGGACATACCCCCGAGCGAACATTTGTTTTGTTTTTTTTTTCCCGGCCCCAGCGAACCTTTGGTTGACTACGTTTTCAAGCTTAGGTTTCACGCCTACAATATTAGTCATATAGAATACCCACAAAAACACGATGGTTTGCTTGAAAGTAGGCCAGAAATGACATGACGAATAACGAGAGAAGTGGCAATCGTTCTAAGTCTCATAAGGCAATGAAAATGGGAAGAAGATGAAGTGGTCAAACGAACGTTACCACTTGCCAGAAAACTAGGGGTGTTAGCGGAGATGGTTGTTGAAAAGAGTAACTGCCGGATTTTCAGCCGACATTTTTGGTAACAGCCGCCATCGAGATTGAAATATTAAATCAGTAAATAACTATTAATTTAAAGCTCATAACATGTACCAGAAGCTACATGGAAGTCTGGAAGATGATATTCCCTTATTTTTGTTTATTATTTATTTATTTATTTTATTTTCATTAATTAAAAACTCATTTATGAGTTAACAAAAAAAAAAAAAATTGGGTTTACTTGTGACTTTAGATAATACGTGGATATGTTAATGACAGGCTGATTTTTTTTTTTATGTGGGCTGGACTAAGCCTCCTCAAATTAAATCAAAATACATATGTCTACAATTGTGTTATTTAAAATGTAACTTGTTAATTAACAATAATTATATTATAGTTATTTTTCTTAGTTGTGATTAGCATATACGTATAGTAAGAAAAATCTGATTTCACATAAAGCTAGTCTTTTTGACATGTTAGATATTAAACAACCATGCTTACACAAATATTATTATGCTTTAGTGATTTGATAATTCAGATTGTTACAATGTTACATAATCAACATAATTAGGTGTATGGTTATTTTTATATTTATTTGTTGTTGCTAAACAAATATTAATAGACATTGATATAGTCATTAAAAAAATGCCTTCACACGAAAATGATAAAAACTAGCTATGAAAATAGTTAATGGACTTTAGCTTAAGTAAACTACTAATGAGAACCTGAAGTTCTCTCAAATGTATACAAAGTCTCATTTATTTTCATAACGACTGTTTTCAAA